>NW_007221678.1:0-5287 GCF_000164805.1 Carlito syrichta | reverse complement strand
TCCTTAGATTTTGGCATATTTTTATTTTTCTCTTCCAAAGTTTTGTTATATGTTTCCTTCTTATGCAGGTAAATATTTTAGAGACACTTTTAATTTAACAGAAATATATTAATAACAATACACAATATTTTAAATTTATGACAGATAATATTTTATATAGATTCTCAAGTAGATTATCACGATTTTGGGATCAACTAGGAAGAGCATATTGAAAATGCTCTTCCATAAATTTCAGTTATACAGAGGATACTGGCATTTTAGAAGCCCATTGTTTACATAAAAAATGTATCACTTAGGTGTAGTTACTTCATTGGTTATAATTAGGAAGTTTTTGCCATAAATGTGTGTTCCAGTTACTAAAAACAAGGGAATAAGATTATTGGAGATGAAGTGTGCTATGTTAAGGAAAGAATAGTTTCAGAAATGAAGACTGAAGCATGTAGTTACTAATTGCTGAGTTCTCTGAACCTTGCTTTCTTTATCAGTCAAACAAGTGACATTAACCAGACATATTATTGTTTTGTAAATCAAAAGGTATTAAGACTTCTTATTGTGAAAGTCAGACATAAAGTAAATAAAGATGCTTCAGTGGAAAAAGATCATCAGTCATATGAGATGAGTGAGAATGCATACATGGTTTAATTAGTGTGATCAAACATAACATTTGGATTCAGGGAGACAGAGTTGTAAACACTAGACTTTATTTTCTCACGATTACAAATGAAGATGCCTGTGTTTCTCAAGGGAAAAGCACTTTTTCTTGGAGCAGATTTTTAAAATAGGATAGTTTGTAAGTAAAACTGAGAAGCAATTTTACTTCTGTAACAGATTTTCTGAAAGCAAACATAATCCAGGCATAAAAATAGAGCACAACATCAAAGCAAATGTCCCTAAAGATAGATAGTATTCTAATCTTTGCTTTCACTAATATGTTTAATTATTTATTTTAAAATTTTGTTTAGACATCACTTTTGTACTTTTGCATGTTCATTGTTAATAAAAGATAAGGAATCATATATCCCACATTCTAATAATAAAACTCTTACTTGAATTGGGAACTCTCAATGTGAGTCATACTTATTATTCCAAGCATGGAGTGGGGAAGTGTGACATGATAAGAGAAGACTGATACTTTTGGTTCAGAGAATTTGGATGGGCTTTACTATCTTGGGAATGTTGAACATGACTGAATAAATTACTTATCTGGTAAGGAGAGTGCATGGAGTTTTGTTAGTGCAATTCAAGAAGTATTCAATAAATAGAATTTTTCATATTAAAGTTGGTTTTATTTAGTTTTTAGTTAGTATAAGCTATGGGGAAATTCATAAGCAATATACTTGAATCCTTATCTCAGAATATTCTTTTTCACACATAGGCAAATTGCATTATATTAAGCATATGACATAAAGTAGCTATGTTCATTTACTGAGTTTTGAGAAGAAAAGGATTTGGCTTTTATTGGTATATAGTGTTTGAGAATAATTTCCAATCTTGTATTATGTTTTCTTTGTATTTTATTTTTAGATTATTATTATCTTTATTTGCTCAGGCTTCCTTTAGTCGTCAACAATTACTTCCAATTGGATTTGTTTTTTAAAAATTTGCTGTGGAGCAAAAAAAGGAAAATTATTTTACTTCTTATATTATAAACTTGCCTGTCTATGGGATTCATCCTCTTTATATACTACATCTATACAAACAGCAGAGATAATCAAAATATTTTTTAGTAGCCAAAAATGTCTATCTAAATAATTGTTGCTCTGCCAAAAGTACTCATTGAAAACTTTTGATAGCATTTCTCCTATGATGTAAATGAGTATTTCAGAGTTATTCCAGTTTAAAATTTAAGGCCTTTGATCATATTGATCACTAATGATATTAAACTGCATTTTAAATTTCTATTTTATAAAACTCATTAGCAATTTAAAATCTAAGTCAATAATGCTGGAAATTTTATAACTGTAGTAAGAAAGCTGTAGCTATCTCAATATTGAAAATAAAAATTATGACTAAATTTTAAACAAAATACTAGTTTTTGTAAAATTATGATCCTTCAAATTTGTCAATCTTCTTAAATGTCTCCCACTCCAAAATTCTGTTCATAAATTGTAGACATGTTTGACGCTAAAGTTGGTAATTATTTCCACTTCAAATTTCCCTGAAATAGAAAATCCACTGTGAAACATACTCTAGAAAACTGAGCAAAGTATTCTACATCAGAAAACATAATGCCAGTGATTGATCGTTGCTTAAGTGTAGTCAAATATAATTAAATTTCTTATAAAATGTTTGTCTTGCTAAACATTAAAAAACTTATGACTTAAAAATTAAATCATGTAGCTCTATTTTGTGTTGGAATATGGTTTCAATATATAAAATTAGGTTTTAGAAATGGAATAGAATGTTAGGAATAGTGTTGAATATTTCTTTTAGCTTTCCTAGCAGTTTTATAATCCTTTTTTCTGGTTATGAGTTAACAATATGTATTAACATTGAGACTAACAGATTTATTAGTTGACATCATTCATAAGAAAACAGTAGTCTTGAAAATATTAAATTTATATTCTGATACAAAAGGATCACTGAAAATCAGATAATAACGAGTTTCGGGGCAAATTACCATAAAATTTAAATAAAAAGAATGAATGTACTTAATAAATAGTCACAGATTTAAGAATTTTAAAGGTTAGATAGAGATTCTCTTGTACAATTTGTGTTATTTTCCAATGAATTCAATTCATAGCTTTGATACTATGACTCTGAGATGTAATCAAAAGGAAAATATAATGGATACTTTAAGAACCACAAAATTTTAATGCTTACCTTTGCTAAATGCTCTTTTTTAGTCAGTGTTTAATACACATATATACAAATATGTGATATGTATATATACATATACATGTATATATATATTTACCTCCTTTATTGGTATCCCTTAAAAAGTTAAAGGTAAATTATAGCAACCTCATTTTACAATCTCTTGGAGTGTGTGAAAATCCAGAAATAGCTTACTAAAATAATTGTGATTTTGATTACTATCATCAGATATATCAACTACTAGAAATAGGTGATACTCTATCAATGTCAATTGTAATATGAATTAATATATTCTAAAATTATAATAGATTTAAATGCAGTAACTGGCCACTGTAAAAATGCAAAAATAATAGATCATGTTGCATAAACTTTTATTTGGCTTACACATTCCTGCTGAAGGTAGAATAAACATACAATTTTCAACTTTCTCTTCTCTGTGCTTACCCAGCTTTCTTAGGGATAAATGTTAAAACTTTCTGGGTGTAGATTATCTTTTTCTTCCTTTTTCATGAAAGTTCCTAGATATAAGTAATAGTCTATGTGTCTTGATAGTAAAAGAATGCACCCACTTCCATATGTAAACCTTTGTTCTCCCTCATAAATATTAGTTGGTTTCACTAAAGATATAACTTCTGATAAATTAATATTCTTCAGGCATTCACTGCAGAATGGTCAATTGTCCACCTTCTACTCAGTGATACCTTTTGCTGAGTCTGAATATAAGTACTTATTTGTTAATTTGTTAAAAAATTATACCACTTAATTATAAGTTTCTACATAGTAGATATTGTAACAAAAATGACCCTCATAAAACTGTGTCAAACATTTAACAAATGTCTTACAAGGTAGCTTCATGAGATATTACCAGAGTATATACATTGCCATCATATGTATCCAGGTGAAAAATATAATAATACCATCTGCTGTGACAGGCTTATTTAACCTTTTTTTATTTCAAGTACTACTGACCATCATTGAAAAACCCAAGAAGGAATCAGTAGTCATAAAACTATAGGTGAAAGATAAATAAGACCTTTATTAGAAAAAGTAATTATTTTGCAATACCCAGTGTACTTTTGTTGAAAAGTTCAAATTAAAACATTATATTGTGGATCTTCAATCATATAACCTTGTTTCATTGGATTATATGGGGTTGGACCATTTAGTTCATAAACTCATCCTAGAAAATGTGCTACATACTTCATTGCTGAGTATCATTCTGTCACCTTTCATGTACTCCCTTTGGGATACCATGCACCAATGTCTGTGCCTAGTCCACCCATCAAAGCAATTTTGAAACTCTGTTTCTAGAACAGCTATCAGAGTTATCCACATACAACTCTTGATGTCTTGAATGTCATCAAAATGTCTTCCTTTCAATATTTCTTTTGACTTTGGGTAAAGAAAAAAGTCATTGGGGGGCAGATCAGGTGAGTAGGGAAGGTATTGTAATACATTTATTTGTTTACTGGCTAAAAACTCCCTCACAGCTAGGACAATGTGAGCTGGTCCACTGTTGTAATGCAAGAGCTCCTTGGGGACCATTTTCGCACACACCTTTTTCATGACAAGATTTTCAGTTACAATTTTCCTGTCTCTCTATCACTGTGTATTTGGTCTTCTATGCTTCTCACAGCTGATGATTTTGATATAGAATTTGACAAAGTTTTGCAATGTTTTTGTCAGTTCTACTTGTTACTAGCTGTCCTGACCTCTCTTCATCAGTGATGTGTTCTCCCTTCAGAAAACGTTTAATCTGTTCATACATTGCCATTTTCTTCATGGCATTATCCCCATAAACCTGGAATAATATGGTCCTGATTTCATTTACACTCTTGCCAAGTGTAGCAAAAAATTTAATGTCTGTTTTTTGAGCTAATTCAAGCCCTGACATTCCTGTGATAACATATAAAAATATGCAACAACAATAATGAACACCACTCAGCAAGACACTGCCACACATCTACATGAACACAGCTGTGAGACACCTATATACCAAAGTTTTGAAACCTTACTGAGTTGTTTGTATAGTGCTGCCAATGTAAGCGCTCTGTAGCAAGTTTGCAAATTTAATTGTCAGACCTTGTATTCTCCCTTTTTACAAAAAAAAAAGACAATTACTGTTTAGAGTTCCCACAAGTAACATGAACTTCTTGATTGTGTAGTCATGCAGCTCTGTCAGATTTCTAAGCAGATACTTATTTTTCTAGCTTTTCAATATTACAAAATTCTTTTTTTTCTAAGCAGATGTTTAAGCAGTAAAACATAACTAAGATTGGAAAAATTGAGAAGAGTCCCTGGAATAAGTTTTCCTTCTGTGTGTATTGTTCTGGAAAGAGCACTGGATTAAAAGTTGGTACAGACTCCTTTCTTCACAGTGATATGATGGGTCCCCATTGACCATTCCTGTAGAGGAACTCAGTATCCTCCACCTTCTGATTAAATTCTGCTTTGTCTTATAACCTTTAGC
>NW_007221677.1:0-3827 GCF_000164805.1 Carlito syrichta | reverse complement strand
TTCCTGTGATAACATATAAAAATATGCAACAACAATAATGAACACCACTCAGCAAGACACTGCCACACATCTACATGAACACAGCTGTGAGACACCTATATACCAAAGTTTTGAAACCTTACTGAGTTGTTTGTATAGTGCTGCCAATGTAAGCGCTCTGTAGCAAGTTTGCAAATTTAATTGTCAGACCTTGTATTCTCCCTTTTTACAAAAAAAAAAGACAATTACTGTTTAGAGTTCCCACAAGTAACATGAACTTCTTGATTGTGTAGTCATGCAGCTCTGTCAGATTTCTAAGCAGATACTTATTTTTCTAGCTTTTCAATATTACAAAATTCTTTTTTTTCTAAGCAGATGTTTAAGCAGTAAAACATAACTAAGATTGGAAAAATTGAGAAGAGTCCCTGGAATAAGTTTTCCTTCTGTGTGTATTGTTCTGGAAAGAGCACTGGATTAAAAGTTGGTACAGACTCCTTTCTTCACAGTGATATGATGGGTCCCCATTGACCATTCCTGTAGAGGAACTCAGTATCCTCCACCTTCTGATTAAATTCTGCTTTGTCTTATAACCTTTAGCACAGCACTAGCCAATAATTATATAACAAAGAAGGTATATAAAAAGACAAATTTGTAAAACTTTAAATTTTCTTGTAGTCATGTAAAAAAGTAAAATAGGCAAAATTAATTTTAATTATATTTAATTAATATACCCAAAATATCAATATTTCATCATATAATCTACATGAACTATTAATTATTTATTTTACATTTTATTTTTCATATTAGGTTTTGAAAGTATAGGGTGTTTTATACTTATAGTACATCTCCTATCAAACATTAGTTTTTCTTTGGGAATAGTAGATATTTTTATTGATTATAGATTTATAATTAAAATAATAAATATTTTAGTCTACTAGCAATTGCACTCACTAAGGAATCACTGCAATTATTGCTGCCTTTATAGATTATTTAAATACATTTAATATTATAATTGTACAGTAGTCAAAAGAATGCATGCTCCCAATATCTTCACTACAATACAGCTGCATTCTTACATGATGCAACAATAAAAATAAAACGTACTCTACTTAAACATAAAACTGTGTTTAATGGAAAAATATTTTTCACTACATGTTTCTAAATTGAAATTTATTGCAATTAAATAAAATGGAAAATTCAGTTAATAATTAAATAAATGGAAAACTCAGTTAATACTAGCTACATTTTTTTTTTTTGAGTTGGAGTCTCACTCCATCACCCAGACTGGAGTGCATTGGCCATTCCCAGCCACTGCAGCCTCGACCTGCCACCTCAACCTTCCAAGTAGCTGGAACTACAGGTGTGCGCTCCCATGCCCGGCTAATTTTTTGATTTATTGTAGAGATGATGTCTCGCCAAGTTGCCCAGGTGGGTCTTGAACCCGCAGGCTCAGGCAATTCACTCACCTCAGCCTCCCAAGGTGCGGGATTACAGGCTGAGCCACCGAGCCCGGCTCTAGCTACATTTCAAAGGCTCAAAAACCACAAGGGGCTAGTGGCTACTCTATTGAACTCTGCAGCCTCTGCAGATAAGGTGAGTAGCCCTCTTGTAGCAGCTATACTAATACATGAAAAAGCTGGAAATTTGTTCAAAAGACACATTAATACACTGAGAGAATAAGAGTGTCATTTCTTTCTCATTGCTCCTCAGATTTTTCTTTTTATTTTTCACTAGCTCTTTATGATTTATCATGTGTAATCATTGTATTTCAGTCTGCCTTATTTCAGAACTTTGGAAACCATAATTAACTTAAAATTATGATTTCCTTCCCCATATTTAATTTAAAAGAAATATTTAAAATAAGATAATTCAACAAATTATTTTTCCTTTTGATAATTTAAAAATATTATTTTTAGAAACATTTTATTTTTGATACCTAAACTTATGTCCATCTTGTAGATACATAGTACAAATCTGTCTTTTTCTCATTGCAAAGGTACTGACTAGGTATTAAGATAATTAAAATGCAGCAACTGTATGCAAAAAAGAAAATATCACAAATGCATATGAAGTTTTAGTAAAAACCTTAGATATCTTTTAGTTTTTCCAGTTAAATATACTGACAAATTCTAATAAATAATTTTGGTTTTATATAAGAAAGATACCCTCAACACAAACCTTCACCAGGATTAAATCTCAGGTCCCGTAATCACATTAACCTCATTTGCTAGAGATGTTATTACAAGTACCATAGACGGGGTGACTTATACAACATAAATTTATTTCTCACATTTCTGGAGGCTGTATGTTCAAGATCAAGGTGTCAGTAGGCTTTTCTTCTTTTAAGACCTCTCTCTTTGGAGTGTGGGTGGCTGCCATCTTGCTCTTTCTTCACGTGGTGTGTGCACACACAAGTCTGGTGTCTTTCTCTGTGTCCACATTTTCTCTTCTTATAAGGAAACTAGTTACACTGTATTAGAGCCCACCCTAAAAATTTTACTTTAACTTAATTTTTAAAGACCTTATATTTAAATATGGTCATTGTCTGATCACTGGGAGTTAAGACTTCAAGATATGAATTTTGAGGGAACAATTAATTAAATTCATAAGAACTAGAAATACAATTTCAATTCTATAACTAGAATGTGAAGCCCTAGATATTAATCAAAACTCTAAATGTGATTGAACATTGAATAATTCTTCACTCTCTCCCATTCCAGGCTTTGTTATCTGAGAGCTTGTATAAAGAAAGAAAAGAGGTAAAATGAGCTGTTCTGTTCTCTCCTGTTTGTAGTTCTCTACTTTTTCCAAACCCTTACTTACTACTGTTTCAGATCGCTCTAGGGTCTACCAGAGGTATGGTGGAGAAAATATAAAGGGACTTGCCTGGACCAAAGTCCTACTTGTTCTCTGATCCTGATACTTAGACTGATTCTCTCTTGGGAAGTTCAGAGCCTTTTCAATGATTGAAGCTGGACCTCTGTCTTCTGGAATTACTTATCTCAGATGGATGTATCTGTATTCTAAATAGACACTTTCTATGTTGGGTCCCTGCCACTCCATACCCCCACCCTCCTTCTGCTGATGTATTTTTACCTCTCAGAGAATGTGATTATATTGACCCCAGATGGCCCAGTTTTGCATCTCTGCAACGCATGATGCTCCTTCATAAAACAGAAAACGCATTATTGCTCTAAGAAACACAAAAATACCAAACTTATTCCAACATAAAATTTCCCTTCTCTCTCATTTCCCTGACAAGTGGCTTATTCCTGTGTGAGCTTGACTTTAGTTTTCTTAGACATGAAGAGACACAAGTCCTTTTCATGTGCGATTGAGACACATTTCATAGCTGGGAAATCCCATTAAAGTTCACCTCACTAGGCTGGCAGCTAGAAGGTATTGTTCTTCCACTGCCTTTTCAGAAAGGTTGTAAAAATGGTCCTCATCAATTTACAAGGGCTCTCTCAAAGGAAAAATTGTCACTAATCTTTCCTCTTTGTTTTTCTTTTACGTTCTTGCTGTTCCTGAAGAGTCAAAAAGTCTGTCAACTTGATGTAAAAACATACAGAGACAAATCTTCAAGCAAAAAAGATTTCTTTGGCAACAAATGAAGAAATAGGATTGCAGTCCAGCACCTATGCAGAGACAGGGGTGTTCTGTCAAATCTAAAGAACAAAGGAAGATTAGGGATTTACTGGGGAGAGAGGAGGTTATGCAAATTGTTTTGTAAGGAAGTTCATTGGCGAGTGTTAGAGGTTGCTAGGTAGTTCTTGGAGTCCTGGAGTTAGACCCTTGCAATTTGGGATTGGCCTTTTGAGACAATTTTGAAACAGGCAACTGCCAGA
>NW_007221676.1:0-5534 GCF_000164805.1 Carlito syrichta | reverse complement strand
TCCTTAGATTTTGGCATATTTTTATTTTTCTCTTCCAAAGTTTTGTTATATGTTTCCTTCTTATGCAGGTAAATATTTTAGAGACACTTTTAATTTAACAGAAATATATTAATAACAATACACAATATTTTAAATTTATGACAGATAATATTTTATATAGATTCTCAAGTAGATTATCACGATTTTGGGATCAACTAGGAAGAGCATATTGAAAATGCTCTTCCATAAATTTCAGTTATACAGAGGATACTGGCATTTTAGAAGCCCATTGTTTACATAAAAAATGTATCACTTAGGTGTAGTTACTTCATTGGTTATAATTAGGAAGTTTTTGCCATAAATGTGTGTTCCAGTTACTAAAAACAAGGGAATAAGATTATTGGAGATGAAGTGTGCTATGTTAAGGAAAGAATAGTTTCAGAAATGAAGACTGAAGCATGTAGTTACTAATTGCTGAGTTCTCTGAACCTTGCTTTCTTTATCAGTCAAACAAGTGACATTAACCAGACATATTATTGTTTTGTAAATCAAAAGGTATTAAGACTTCTTATTGTGAAAGTCAGACATAAAGTAAATAAAGATGCTTCAGTGGAAAAAGATCATCAGTCATATGAGATGAGTGAGAATGCATACATGGTTTAATTAGTGTGATCAAACATAACATTTGGATTCAGGGAGACAGAGTTGTAAACACTAGACTTTATTTTCTCACGATTACAAATGAAGATGCCTGTGTTTCTCAAGGGAAAAGCACTTTTTCTTGGAGCAGATTTTTAAAATAGGATAGTTTGTAAGTAAAACTGAGAAGCAATTTTACTTCTGTAACAGATTTTCTGAAAGCAAACATAATCCAGGCATAAAAATAGAGCACAACATCAAAGCAAATGTCCCTAAAGATAGATAGTATTCTAATCTTTGCTTTCACTAATATGTTTAATTATTTATTTTAAAATTTTGTTTAGACATCACTTTTGTACTTTTGCATGTTCATTGTTAATAAAAGATAAGGAATCATATATCCCACATTCTAATAATAAAACTCTTACTTGAATTGGGAACTCTCAATGTGAGTCATACTTATTATTCCAAGCATGGAGTGGGGAAGTGTGACATGATAAGAGAAGACTGATACTTTTGGTTCAGAGAATTTGGATGGGCTTTACTATCTTGGGAATGTTGAACATGACTGAATAAATTACTTATCTGGTAAGGAGAGTGCATGGAGTTTTGTTAGTGCAATTCAAGAAGTATTCAATAAATAGAATTTTTCATATTAAAGTTGGTTTTATTTAGTTTTTAGTTAGTATAAGCTATGGGGAAATTCATAAGCAATATACTTGAATCCTTATCTCAGAATATTCTTTTTCACACATAGGCAAATTGCATTATATTAAGCATATGACATAAAGTAGCTATGTTCATTTACTGAGTTTTGAGAAGAAAAGGATTTGGCTTTTATTGGTATATAGTGTTTGAGAATAATTTCCAATCTTGTATTATGTTTTCTTTGTATTTTATTTTTAGATTATTATTATCTTTATTTGCTCAGGCTTCCTTTAGTCGTCAACAATTACTTCCAATTGGATTTGTTTTTTAAAAATTTGCTGTGGAGCAAAAAAAGGAAAATTATTTTACTTCTTATATTATAAACTTGCCTGTCTATGGGATTCATCCTCTTTATATACTACATCTATACAAACAGCAGAGATAATCAAAATATTTTTTAGTAGCCAAAAATGTCTATCTAAATAATTGTTGCTCTGCCAAAAGTACTCATTGAAAACTTTTGATAGCATTTCTCCTATGATGTAAATGAGTATTTCAGAGTCATTCCAGTTTAAAATTTAAGGCCTTTGATCATATTGATCACTAATGATATTAAACTGCATTTTAAATTTCTATTTTATAAAACTCATTAGCAATTTAAAATCTAAGTCAATAATGCTGGAAATTTTATAACTGTAGTAAGAAAGCTGTAGCTATCTCAATATTGAAAATAAAAATTATGACTAAATTTTAAACAAAATACTAGTTTTTGTAAAATTATGATCCTTCAAATTTGTCAATCTTCTTAAATGTCTCCCACTCCAAAATTCTGTTCATAAATTGTAGACATGTTTGACGCTAAAGTTGGTAATTATTTCCACTTCAAATTTCCCTGAAATAGAAAATCCACTGTGAAACATACTCTAGAAAACTGAGCAAAGTATTCTACATCAGAAACATAATGCCAGTGATTGATCGTTGCTTAAGTGTAGTCAAATATAATTAAATTTCTTATAAAATGTTTGTCTTGCTAAACATTAAAAAACTTATGACTTAAAAATTAAATCATGTAGCTCTATTTTGTGTTGGAATATGGTTTCAATATATAAAATTAGGTTTTAGAAATGGAATAGAATGTTAGGAATAGTGTTGAATATTTCTTTTAGCTTTCCTAGCAGTTTTATAATCCTTTTTTCTGGTTATGAGTTAACAATATGTATTAACATTGAGACTAACAGATTTATTAGTTGACATCATTCATAAGAAAACAGTAGTCTTGAAAATATTAAAATTATATTCTGATACAAAAGGATCACTGAAAATCAGATAATAACGAGTTTGGGGGCAAATTACCATAAAATTTAAATAAAAAGAATGAATGTACTTAATAAATAGTCACAGATTTAAGAATTTTAAAGGTTAGATAGAGATTCTCTTGTACAATTTGTGTTATTTTCCAATGAATTCAATTCATAGCTTTGATACTATGACTCTGAGATGTAATCAAAAGGAAAATATAATGGATACTTTAAGAACCACAAAATTTTAATGCTTACCTTTGCTAAATGCTCTTTTTTAGTCAGTGTTTAATACACATATATACAAATATGTGATATGTATATATACATATACATGTATATATATATTTACCTCCTTTATTGGTATCCCTTAAAAAGTTAAAGGTAAATTATAGCAACCTCATTTTACAATCTCTTGGAGTGTGTGAAAATCCAGAAATAGCTTACTAAAATAATTGTGATTTTGATTACTATCATCAGATATATCAACTACTAGAAATAGGTGATACTCTATCAATGTCAATTGTAATATGAATTAATATATTCTAAAATTATAATAGATTTAAATGCAGTAACTGGCCACTGTAAAAATGCAAAAATAATAGATCATGTTGCATAAACTTTTATTTGGCTTACACATTCCTGCTGACGTAGAATAAACATACAATTTTCAACTTTCTCTTCTCTGTGCTTACCCAGCTTTCTTAGGGATAAATGTTAAAACTTTCTGGGTGTAGATTATCTTTTTCTTCCTTTTTCATGAAAGTTCCTAGATATAAGTAATAGTCTATGTGTCTTGATAGTAAAAGAATGCACCCACTTCCATATGTAAACCTTTGTTCTCCCTCATAAATATTAGTTGGTTTCACTAAAGATATAACTTCTGATAAATTAATATTCTTCAGGCATTCACTGCAGAATGGTCAATTGTCCACCTTCTACTCAGTGATACCTTTTGCTGAGTCTGAATATAAGTACTTATTTGTTAATTTGTTAAAAAATTATACCACTTAATTATAAGTTTCTACATAGTAGATATTGTAACAAAAATGATCCTCATAAAACTGTGTCAAACATTTAACAAATGTCTTACAAGGTAGCTTCATGAGATATTACCAGAGTATATACATTGCCATCATATGTATCCAGGTGAAAAATATAATAATACCATCTGCTGTGACAGGCTTATTTAACCTTTTTTTATTTCAAGTACTACTGACCATCATTGAAAAACCCAAGAAGGAATCAGTAGTCATAAAACTATAGGTGAAAGATAAATAAGACCTTTATTAGAAAAAGTAATTATTTTGCAATACCCAGTGTACTTTTGTTGAAAAGTTCAAATTAAAACATTATATTGTGGATCTTCAATCATATAACCTTGTTTCATTGGATTATATGGGGTTGGACCATTTAGTTCATAAACTCATCCTAGAAAATGTGCTACATACTTCATTGCTGAGTATCATTCTGTCACCTTTCATGTACTCCCTTTGGGATACCATGCACCAATGTCTGTGCCTAGTCCACCCATCAAAGCAATTTTGAAACTCTGTTTCTAGAACAGCTATCAGAGTTATCCACATACAACTCTTGATGTCTTGAATGTCATCAAAATGTCTTCCTTTCAATATTTCTTTTGACTTTGGGTAAAGAAAAAAGTCATTGGGGGGCAGATCAGGTGAGTAGGGAAGGTATTGTAATACATTTATTTGTTTACTGGCTAAAAACTCCCTCACAGCTAGGACAATGTGAGCTGGTCCACTGTTGTAATGCAAGAGCTCCTTGGGGACCATTTTCGCACACACCTTTTTCATGACAAGATTTTCAGTTACAATTTTCCTGTCTCTCTATCACTGTGTATTTGGTCTTCTATGCTTCTCACAGCTGATGATTTTGATATAGAATTTGACAAAGTTTTGCAATGTTTTTGTCAGTTCTACTTGTTACTAGCTGTCCTGACCTCTCTTCATCAGTGATGTGTTCTCCCTTCAGAAAACGTTTAATCTGTTCATACATTGCCATTTTCTTCATGGCATTATCCCCATAAACCTGGAATAATATGGTCCTGATTTCATTTACACTCTTGCCAAGTGTAGCAAAAAATTTAATGTCTGTTTTTTGAGCTAATTCAAGCCCTGACATTCCTGTGATAACATATAAAAATATGCAACAACAATAATGAACACCACTCAGCAAGACACTGCCACACATCTACATGAACACAGCTGTGAGACACTATATACCCAAAGTTTTGAAACGTTACTGAGTTGTTTGTATATTGCTGCCAATGTAAGCGCTCTGTAGCAAGTTTGCAAATTTAATTGTCAGACCTTGTATTCTCCCTTTTTACAAAAAAAAAGACAATTACTGTTTAGAGTTCCCACAAGTAACATGAACTTCTTGATTGTGTAGTCATGCAGCTCTGTCAGATTTCTAAGCAGATACTTATTTTTCTAGCTTTTCAATATTACAAAACTCTTTTTTTTCTAAGCAGATGTTTAAGCAGTAAAACATAACTAAGATTGGAAAAATTGAGAAGAGTCCCTGGAATAAGTTTTCCTTCTGTGTGTATTGTTCTGGAAAGAGCACTGGATTAAAAGTTGGTACAGACTCCTTTCTTCACAGTGATATGATGGGTCCCCATTGACCATTCCTGTAGAGGAACTCAGTATCCTCCACCTTCTGATTAAATTCTGCTTTGTCTTATAACCTTTAGCACAGCACTAGCCAATAATTATATAACAAAGAAGGTATATAAAAAGACAAATTTGTAAAACTTTAAATTTTCTTGTAGTCATGTAAAAAAGTAAAATAGGCAAAATTAATTTTAATTATATTTAATTAATATACCCAAAATATCAATATTTCATCATATAATCTACATGAACTATTAATTATTTATTTTACATTTTATTTTTCATATTAGGTTTTGAAAGTATAGGGTGTTTTATACTTATAGTACATCTA
>NW_007221675.1:0-9698 GCF_000164805.1 Carlito syrichta | reverse complement strand
CGAGCCCCTCGGGACACAGACACCCTCCCGCTTGTCAGCCGGCGGCCGGATCACCTAGCCCGCAGCCCGCCCCACCCAAAAAGGCACACACGTGCACACGCACGCTCTCAGGCACGCCCGCAGAGACTCGGACGGCGAACCCTCCCCTGGGAGAGAGACAGAGAGAGAGGACAAAGCAGGACAGAAAAATTGAGAAGACGCGACAGTGGCTCAGACACACATCAATACCAGGAGAAAAAGAGACGCAGCGTGGAGGGAAAAAGGCAGAAAGATTCAGAGAGACAGGAAAGAGGGAGACAGTGTTTGGGGAGGGCCCAATGCCTGGTGAAGCCTCTCGACCGCAGCATTCCCTGGTCGTGAGGTCTCCCATCCAAGCTCTCCCCCGTAGTTTGGGAGGGCCCAATGCCACTTCGACCTGCCTGGTTCAAAGGGAGATGCCTAGGCGCCGCCATCACAAACTGGAAGGGTTTACGTCGTGACAGTTCCCAAGTTTCCCCACATTTTCCCAAAGGATGTTCCCAACACGCTCAGTGTGCTGTAGGGGAAGGCCGGAAGCCTGCAATAAGCTGCCATCCCCTGCGCGGCCTGGAGTCCCAAGACTCACCGGGTCGCCGTTCACGCCAAGATATCAAGAGCTTACGCGTATCCAGGGGTTGTGAGACCTTGGTGGTCGTCGTCTTTGGCGCCGATCGATCGAGGATCTGGCACCCCCAGAGCCATCCTGGGACCTGGCGGTCTTTCCATGCAGGAACGGGGACGGCTGTAGGGGTTCCCAAGGCAGCTCCTCATCTGCGTATCTCAGGCTGTCTGGGAAATCCCTTGAGCGTTCCCCGGATCGGGAGCCTTCCTTCGCATGGCGGGGGTGGGGGCGGTGCCGGGGTTAAAAACAGTCTCAGGGTATTGTCGCTCCGCGGGACACCCGCGAGCCCCTCCCAGCCTCCTAGTTCCAGTGATCTCGTGGCCCTGCCCTCCTGCAGCTTGCTGGGGGCACTGGGGAGTTGACATGGGTACTCCTGGGTGTCGTTTTCCAGGGCGGCGCCCAAAGAAGTGGTAGAGTCAGAGTGGAAAAGACGGGGTGCAACCAGCAGAGGGCGCCATTCTCGGGGCGGCCGGTCTTCCATCCAAGGGCTTACTAGGAGCGAGCCTGCTTAGCTTCCAGCGTGTGGGGCATCGTGCGCCTGCGCGCCAGGAAGCGGACTGCCTGCGGCGGCGCCAATGGCGCCTTCAAGAGCTTGCTTTGTTGAGTGCCCAGCAGGGCCCCAGGATGCCTGTAAGCAGGCCTCCTCGAGTGACAGGCGTGCGGGACATCCCACGGGAGAGGTGAAGCCGAGCCCTTTAGAACACAGACACCCTCCCACTTGTCCGTCGGCAGCCGGATGACGTACGCCACCGCCACCCGCACCCCGAAAGGCACACACGTGCACACGCACACTCTCGGGCACGCCCGCAGAGACTGGGAGGGCGAAACCTCCCCTAGGAGAGAAACTGAGAGAGATGAAAAAGCAGGACAGAAAAAATGAGAAGACGTGACAGTGGGCCAGATAGACATAAATACAAAGAGAGAAAGAGACACAGCGCGGAGAGAAAACGGCAGAAAGACACAGAGAGACAGGAAAGAGGGAGACCGTGTTTGGGGGTCCCAATGGCACTCGGAGCGACCAGGGTCAAAGGGAGGTGCCTGGGTTCCGCCAGCACAAACTGGAAGGGTTTACCTGGTGACAGTTTCTAAGTCTTCCCATGTATTTCCAAAGGATGATCCCAACACGCTCAGTGTGCGGGAGGCGAAGGCCGGAAGCCTCCAGTGAGCTGCCCTCCCCTGCGTGGCCTCCAGTCCCAAGACTCACAGGGTCCGCCCTCCACACCAGGCGCTTAGATCCTAAGAGATTCGTCCTATCCAGCGGTTGTGTGACCCTGGGGGTCGTCGGCGCCAGCGCCGATCGTGGATAGGCTGCCCCCAAGGCATCGTGGTTCCTGATGGCATTTCCAAGGACGGAGTTGGGGTATCTCTGGGGATTTCCAAGGCAGCTCCGCGTCTGCGTTGCTCAGGTTGCCTGGGTAGTCCCGTGACCGCCCCCCGGAAATCGGAATCTTCAGTCCCATGGGCGGGGTGTGGGGGCGAGGCGGGTTGGAAATCCACTGCACAGTGTTGTTTGCTCCTTGGGATAACCCGCGGACCCCTCCCAGCCTCCAGTAAGGCGGCTCTGGCGCCTCCTATTTGCAGTGATCCTGTGGCCCGCCCTCCTGCTGCTTGCTGAGTGCACTGGGGAGCCATCACAGGGACACCTGGGTGTCCTTTACTAGGGTGGCGCCAAAAGAAGTCGCAGAGCCAGGGTTCAAAAGGCACGGTGAAGCCAACAGACGGCGGCATTCCCTGGTCATTAGGTCTCCCATCCAAGCGCTCGCCCGGAGCGACCCTGCTTGCCATCCCAGCCGGTGGCGCATCCTGCGCCTTCGCGCCCTGACGCGCCCTGGAGGCAGCAGCCCGAATGCGCGCCCTCAAGCACCTGCTAGGCTGGATGCCCCGCCGGCCCACCGGATGCCTGTAAGCAGGGCGCCACGGGAAACAGGCGTGTGGGACATCCCGTGGTTGAGTGGAGCCAAGCCCTCCGGAATACAGACACACTCCCACTTAGCCTGCAGCCGGATCACGTACCCCACAGCCACCCCCACCCCGAAAGGCACACACGTACACACGCACACTCCCAGGGATTGGAGGGCGAAACATACCTTGGGAGATTTGGAGGGCGAAACATACCCTGAGAGAGAGACGGATAGAGGCGGAGAAGCAGGATAGAAAAAATGAGAAGACGTGACAGTGGGTCACACACATACAAACCAAGAGAAAAATAGACGCAGCGCAGAGAGAAAAAGGCAGAAAGATACAGAGAGACAGGAAAGAGGGAGACAGTGTTCTGGGGCCCAATGCCACTTGGAGCTACCGGGTTCAAAGGGAGATGCCTGGGTGCCGCCAGGGCAAACTGGAAGGGTTGACGTGGCGACAGTTCCCAAGTCTTCCCACATCTTCCCAAAGGATGTTCCCAACCCGCTCAGTGTGCTGGAGGGGAAGGCCGGAAGCCAGCCCTAAGCTGCCATCCCCTGCGCGGCCTGCAGTCCCAAGACTCACCGGGTCCGCCATTCACGCCAGGCGCTTAGATACCAAGAGATTCGGTCTATCCAGGGGTTGTGAGACCTTGGAGGTCGTCGTCGCTGGCGTCGATCGAGGATCTGGCACTCCCAGTGTCATCCTGGGACCTGGCGGTCTTTCCAAGGAGGAACAGGGGCGGCTCTAGGGGTTCCCAAGGCAGCTTCACTTCTGCGTTTCTCAGGCTGCCTGGGAAATCCCTTGAGCGCTCTGCGAATCAGGAGCCTTCCGTCGCCGGCGGGGGTGGGGGTGGTGCCGGGGGTAAAAATGGTCGCAGGGTATTGTCTCTCCGCGGGACACCCGCGAACCCCTCCCAGCCTCCCGCACGTAGGCGCGGGCACCTCCTAGTTCCAGTGATCCCGTGTCCCTGCCCTCCCGCTGCTGGCTGGGGGCACTGGGGAGCTAACACGGGGAATCTTGGGTGTCCTTTTCCAGGGAGGCGCCAAAAGAAGTGGCAGAGCCAGAGTTGAGAAGCCAGGGTGAAACCAGCAGGTGGCGCCATTCTCTGGGCGGCAGGTCTCCCATCCAAGGGCTCTCACCAGGAGCGACCCTGCTTAGTTTCCCAGTGTGCTTGAAGGGAAGGCGCGGGGGCCTCCTAGTTACAGTGATCCGGTGCGCTGCCCTCCCGGCTGCTTGCTGGGGGCACTGGGGAGCCATCACAGGGAGTCCTGGGCGTCGTTTTCCAGGGCGGCGCCAAAAGAAGTGGCAGAGCCAGAGTTCAAAAGGCAGGGTGATGCCAGCAGGCTGAGGCATTCCCTGGTTGTGATGTCTCCCATCTAAGCGCTCACTGGGAGGACCCTTCTTTGCATCCCAGCCTGTGGCGCATCCTGAGCCTTTGCGCCCTGAATCACCCTGAATCGCCCTGGTTCGCCTCAGGCAGCGGCTGAGGTGGCGTCTGCCCGGACCCGCGTGATGTTTAGGCGGTGTGAATGGCCGAGCTCTGCGTGAAGAGCAGGCTGCTGACGGTGGGATCTGCAGCCCCCGGAGAGAGAGCCAGAGTCTTTCTGTGTTCTTGCACGCGTAGGTTTCATAGACCGAGCTGCCGTGTCGCCATCTTGCTGCTCAGAACCCTAAAGTATTTTCCTATTTGGCAAATTAAATTCCAGCTCTTCAATATACTCTTCGCACAGTTATAATTTTATTAACTAAAAACTCAACTTCTAAATTGTGTATTCTTCAGCATCTGTTTCAACCAGAAAGTAATCAGTCAGTTTAGTCAAAGGTCTAATGTAAGCAGTGATTCAGGATTCCCTTATAGATAACTGTTTTCCCCATGCAACTGACTTTATAAAATGTAGATGTATAAATATTTCCTGTATGAGTAATAGTTAATAATCAGGAAGCAAGTCATTATTGACTAGGAAGTTTAAAGTCAGAATAATTACATCATAAGTCTAAAATATAAATAAAGATGATAATTTGATTGTAAAATGGACATTATAACTGCATTTTAATTTAATTTTATATGTTTACATCATCAGAAGCTAAAATATTAATTACTTAAAGATTTGTACAGATTTCATAGTTTGCTTCCTGTATTGAAGCTCTCTTACAATTCTGGTATCACAGAATGGTAAACTACCACTATCGATGTTAAAATTTATTTCCCAAATCCCTCTTTTATTAACATTATCTGATTCACATAAAAATTTAAGTGAAATAGATAGTGGTTTATAACATAGGATTTGGTATAAGAAGATTTAGATTCAAAATTTGTCTGCTTACATCTCTGTTTTATTCAGGATTTATTTCCTAGTTTTCTTGTGTACTGCTTTTACTTTGTTTCCTACTCATGTTGGTCAGCATCAGATTATTTCTCTTTATCATTCTTTCATTCTGCAAAGTGATTTTAAAAATTAAATTATTTTAATTTTTTATGATGTTGAAATGGGTAACTCTTCCCTGACTGGAAAAAATAGCCTTGAATTTAGCTATAATTCCTTGAGAATAATGTAAATAAAGATGCATTATTTTAATGGACATTATTCAGTTAATATATATTTTCTTTTTCCTTTTCATTACCCTGAAATACTTATCCTTACATTTATCAAACACAAACTCATAAAGAAACAAAAGTAATCTACCCACTTGTGCTCTAGATCCCATCCTATGGCACCTCTGGGACTTTGGTCTTATGTTATCTTATTTTCTTTCCTGCATCATCAATTTATCTTATTCTTTATGGTCATTCACTTCACTACATAAATATGTTCTCAATCTCTAAGGTTAAAAAACGAAAATGAAGTAAAATCATCTTCTAATCCTAAATTTCTCTTTTAAACACCTTCACATTTCTATCTTCCCTCTTAGTGAATTTATTGAAAGCATTGTCTCCACAACCTATTTTCATTCCCTTTCTTCACATTTACACCTCAAACAAATTTGTTGAGGATTGTGCCTAATTTTATCACTGAAATAAACTTCATGTTACCAAATCCCATTCTATATCCTCAAGTTACTAATTTGACAAAATATATCTTGAGACCCTACCATATGCTTGGACCTTTCTAGTCACTCAGCAAATAGCGGTGGACAAAAGAATCTAATATCCCTGCCTGTAAGAAGTTTATATTGAAAAGATGAGCAGCACCATGAAGAAAAATTATGCAAAGTAGGGGCTTATGAATGATATGAAAGATATGCAATTTCAAATAGGGTAGTTTGGAATACTTCACTAAGAAATTGATATTTAAGCAAAGATATGAAATGTATCAGAGATTGAGCCACACAAAAATGTGACTGAAGAACTTTCTAGATAGAAGGTACAGTAGGTGCAAAAGTTCTATGATAGGAACCAGTGAGACATTCTGAAAACCAGCCCTGATGTCACGGTGGCTAAAGAAAGACTGAGGAAGAAAGGAATGAGGTCAAAGAGGTACATTAATCATGTTAAGTAAATTAGACAAGATTTTACTCAGTGCGATGGAAACTCTGGAGGGTTCTGAACTGAGGAATGACACGATATGAGTTAGATTTTAAAAATAATACTGTGGCTGTTTTATTGTTAATAGAATATGAGAGATCAAGGATGTGAGCGGAGAGACCCTTTTTAGGAAGAACATGCAATGATCCAGGCAAGAGAAGATAGCGACTGGGAACTGATGAGTTTCAATGGAGGTGGAAGGAAGTCTATTATGGATGTTATAAAGGTACAGCGGAGCTGAACTTGCTAATATGAGATGTGAGAAAAAGTGAGATGTTAAGGGTGGTTTTAAAGATTTGTCTAGAATAACTGAAAAAAAAAACAAATTGTAATTTGTTAATATAAAATAGACTGGAAAGAACAGACTGAGAAAATATCAAGAGTAGTTGTGGAGATATTAAATTTAAGACTCATTTTGTAAATCTAAGCGGAGATGTTTTACAGTTACTTGCATATGTGAAACTGGAGTTCGGGTTAGAAGACATAAGCTGGAGATAATGCTGGGAATAATCATCGTAGAGTAATTTAAAACCACAGGACTACATGAGATTACAAAGAACTTTGGGTAGAAACCGGAAAGCAGATCAGTAATCTGAGGAGAAAATGGCAAAGGAAACCGATAAGAAATCACCAGATACGTACGGAAAAAGCATAGTAGCATTCCAGAAGACAAATTCAGAATGTGTTTCAAGAAAGAGGGAAAAATCAAGGTACCACATTCAATTAATATGTTGCAGAATATGGGGACTGAAAAATGGTGACCTCTGCTGATCACAGGAGTGGAAGCAGTCCAGAAGAGAATGGGAGGAGAGGAGTTGGATATAATGAATTTTAAAAGAAAAGACTTTAAAAAAAAACAATCTGGTATAAAGAACAGAAAGACTTTCAAAGCATGTCAACCACTATCTTCTTCTTTAAACATTCTGTTTACTGGACTTCAAAATCTAATTATCTTCTAGAGTAGAGATGAAGTGGTCTCACTAACAAAAAGACAGCTATGTGATGCAATGCATATGTTAATTACCCAGATTTAGAATTACACAATGTATATATACTTCAAAACATCATGTTATGAATAGTAAATGCATATGATTTTTACCTGTCAATGTAAAAAATAAAAGAAAAATTAAAAAAAACACCATCTTTCAGTTTCCCATCTACCTTAATGAGACTTGGTTACATTTATTACAATTTTTTGTTGATTCCTACTCCTCTATCTAAAATTTAAATACTGAGCTTCCCAGGACTTAATTTTGGGTTGTCTTCCTCTGACTTTATTGAGAGAACTCATCAAATCCTGTGGATTCAAATGCTGTCTTTATGAACTGAATTCCAATTAGAACTCCACCTTAGAATCCTGAATTCGAAACATAAATAATCATCTTTCTTCTTCGCACCTACTTCACATCTACTTTATCATTTCTTGACCACACTGTGGTCAAACATAACAGACTTCACAGATAATGTTTTTCTTTTCCTTCTCCCCCATTATTAAACATTTTCTGTTTATAGCTTTTTACCAAATTATTCAAACCAGAAATTTCAGGACTATTCACTGTCTTTTTCTTTTTCATAGTATCAACGCCCAATCAATCAGTAAATCCTATCAATTTAACTCAAATTTATATTAAATCTGCCTTCACTTCATTTCCACTTCTCATCTTAATATTTTTTTTTAAACCAGGACAAAGCAAGACAATTTTGCTTTCTATTTTTTTTTTGGTCTCTAACGGTACATTTTCCAGACATTAAAGAAACAAACAAAAAATCCACAAAGATTAAACATATTGTCCGCACCCCTGCTTCAAATTATTCTCTGCCTTCCTTACCATGACTGAGTATATAGTTCTACAACATTATGTCAGATCAGTCTTTCTTATTCCTGCTATGTTTTAGTCACATAGTTATTTTTAGGTTCTTCAAACACGTTCAGTTTTTTTCTTCTACAAGGCCTGTGTTTATTCTGATTGGCCTGTTCTCAGTCTCAGTGTTGCTGTTCTGGCACTGCCCCCACTCCACTCTTCTCATGCCAAACTTCTTTTCACCTTTTACATCACATCATCATAAAGATATCCCTGGATCTCTTACTAACTTAGGTCCTACATCCTCTGTATTATTCTCTATTCCATTCCTTTCTACTTTTTTCTTTATGGCAGGTATTCAAACCTACAATCCCCTTTTTGCTCTGCTTGTTCTACATATACACATACATTGTCTCTCACTCTATGTGTGTGTGTGTGTGTGTGTGTGTGTAGTGTGTGTGTATATATATATATATACACACAGTAAGTATATGTACATAAATACATAAGTACATATATATAAGTAAATATATATGCCCAGTAAGTCCTCACTTAATATCTTAATATCTTGGTAAGGTTCTTAGAAACTATGACTTTATGCAAAATGACATATAATTAGAATGTTTTTTTCCTCATCAATGTTATAACAAACAACATTTTTGGAGAACCTGTTGTAAGTTGTTTTGCTTAAAGTCACAGCTTAATAACCTATTGAAGATATTAGGTAAACACTTACTGCATGTGTTATATATGTGTGTGGTATACATATATTTGTTTTTATTTGACTATTTTCTCAACTATACTGCAATAACCATGAAGGCAAAGAACTTGATGCTCTTTTATTTTAGCATTTTGTATCTTAGCAAAGTGCACAGAACATCCTTAATAAACTTTTGTTTAATGAATGTACAGATGGATGAATGACTCCTATACATAGGTCTTAGTTGAATTATGAGAGTGATTTTAATGTGGTCTCTTAAGGAATTTCCTTAATAAGAGAGGAACCTACAAATAACTTTAAGACAAAGTAGTCTAGCTGGCCCATAGAAGTATAATTTATTTGGATTGACATTTATAATAATAATAACTTTTTCAGCACTTTTATTGTGTGAGACAATGTGCTAATTCCTTGTATACAGTTTCATTTAACACAGCAGCCCTGAGACAGACATGTTAACATCTCTATTTTAGTTGTGAAGAAACCAAGTATATTAGAGTCTCAGAGGAGCTACAATGTGAAAACAAGATTTGAACCTAAGTTTCCTTTCTTCAGGTTCTGTGCTCATAATCATGAATTTCCCATCACTTACTAATTTTATTTATTTATTTTATATTTATTTATTTATTTATTTATTTGAGTTGAAGTCTGACTCTGTCACTCAGACTGAAGTGCAGTGGCTGTCCTGGCCACTGCAGCCTCGACCTGCTGGGCTCCAGCAATCCTTCCGCCTCAGCCTTCCAAGTACCTGGAACTTCAGGCATGTGCTACCACGCCTGGCTAATTTTAAAATTTATTGTAGAGATGAGTTCTCGCCAAGTTGCCCAGTTGGGTCTCGAACCCTGGGCTCAGGCAATTCACTCACCTCAGCTTCTCAAGGTGCGGGATTACAGGCTGAGCCACCTAGCCCGGCATTAATTTTATTTAAATTACTTTGTAATTTACTCTTTTGTGCCAAGCTATGGTTTTCAAAAAAGTATCCTTAGTGAAAACAGAAAAAAATAAATGCTCATTAATGGAGGGGGAATAATGTGGAATTAAAATTAAGTTTTCCTTAATCAATGAGCTTTAATTAAAAGAAATTATGAAATAATTGTTTGGATTTAAATATCT
>NW_007221674.1:0-531 GCF_000164805.1 Carlito syrichta | reverse complement strand
GAAGATAGAAATGTGAAGGTGTTTAAAAGAGAAATTTAGGATTAGAAGATGATTTTACTTCATTTTCGTTTTTTAACCTTAGAGATTGAGAACATATTTATGTAGTGAAGTGAATGACCATAAAGAATAAGATAAATTGATGATGCAGGAAAGAAAATAAGATAACATAAGACCAAAGTCCCAGAGGTGCCATAGGATGGGATCTAGAGCACAAGTGGGTAGATTACTTTTGTTTCTTTATGAGTTTGTGTTTGATAAATGTAAGGATAAGTATTTCAGGGTAATGAAAAGGAAAAAGAAAATATATATTAACTGAATAATGTCCATTAAAATACTGCATCTTTATTTACGTTATTCTCAAGGAATTATAGCTAAATTCAAGGCTATTTTTTCCAGTCAGGGAAGAGTTACCCATTTCAACATCATAAAAAATTAAAATAATTTAATTTTTAAAATCACTTTGCAGAATGAAAGAATGATAAAGAGAAATAATCTGATGCTGACCAACATGAGTAGGAAACAAAGTAAAAG
>NW_007221673.1:0-2047 GCF_000164805.1 Carlito syrichta | reverse complement strand
TAATTCTGCAAGAAACAAGTTTCACTCTTTATGCATTTGTGTCATCTACATTTTTTAATATCTACATTTTAAAATATCTGCCCATATTTGCAATCATTTAGCCTCTGGTAGGCCCCAGAGAGTTACATATGCTGAAGCTAATGAGAAAGTATTTTCAAAATTCAATATTATTCTATTTTCAATGATGTTCTCAGAGAGAGTGATATAAATTACCACAAGTATATTGAACCTAGATCAACTAAAGTTCTTCAATATAAAATTATGGCAGTAAGTTTCTAGCAGTTTCCTCAGGGCTTTTTTATAAGATGTATAGATAGAATGCCACGTCATTCATGGTTTCACTGCTAAAGAAGACTTGCAGCAAAGTCACAATGCCATATAAAAATTACTCAATAAAATATTCCTGTGGAAATTTCAGGCAAAATAGTATCTTTATTATGAATTACTTGAGTGCTACTTTTTAAGTGAAGTTCCATGAAGGTCTTACATTTTGAGGTCTAACATTGAGGCCAAACTTCAAGGAATATTTTGTTAATCTAGTTCTAGGCATCTGAAGTCTGCACATATATTAAGCTTTTATCTTTAGAATGCTTTTTCAGACCACTGCCAGGAAGACCTGATCAGCTATATTACTGCAGATGGCTGTCTCTAATACACCAATAGTTATTAAAGGCTCAAATCATGGGTTCTTAGATCTTCCCCCCATTTTTTTCCTTTTTTATTTGTAAAAGGCTTCTGTAAGAATTACTGTACATGCACAAAAAGGCCCCATCTAGAAAATAGTTTGTGAATCCCCATTCTGTACAGTAATGGTCCATATAACTGTATTAAGCCAGTTCCTTTAATAGGGAGAGTGCCTTTTTAGTTTGTGAGAAATCTGCCCCTGCTGAGATTTGAACCAGGTACCCTTGGATCTAAAAGCATTTGCTTTACTCTTTAGATAAAGTGAAATCTTCTTAAAAGGGGGTTGGGGGTAGTGGGAGATCTCTTTGTCTTTGGAGCCATATCTTTGACAATTTTATTTTTCTTTCTGAATTACTTTCCTAGTCTCTTCCCTCTACCCTTTTTTAAAAAAAATCTGTTCAAGGGTTTTTTTTTTTCTCTTTTCATTTGATCATTTGGCTAGCGTTGGTCTTTAACAGTGTGAATATAAACCTCTGTGTCTAATACCAGTATTTAATATCTAATTATGGCAACTTTGTTACATTAAATAATCTGTAAATGCCAGGTTCCAAGTTTGAACTGAAGTCTTTTTAATATTCTCCCAGTTCTGAGAACTCATGACTCTAAGTTATATGTGACATGTTAAAAACTTGATTTTTCTTTCCTATGGAAGAAAAATGACCATGTGACACTTTGAATTGAATATTCTAGGTGTACTGCTTGATTACGACCATTCTACCAATAAGGATTCTAGAATCTGCTTTTTAAACAGAAAGTGGTAATTGAAAAAAAAGTTTAATTTCCTATATACCTTCAGATTCTCATTTTATGTTCACTGGTCAATTCCAATGGTCTTGCAATTTGTGATGTAACATTCCATCATTCTTTGAAAACTTCATCATATTCCTATATGATCGTCATCATATAAGGTTTAACAAGAGCATTATAGATACTTGTGAGATTTTATAAGATGAAATTGTTCTATACACACAAATAGAATGTATTCCAAGTGTTTTCTAAACAATTGTTAGAGAGTGTGGAATCTCTAGTAAATAGCACAGATGGGACAATAGGCTATAGTAGTGCAGTAACCGAAATGATTTTTCCTTCTCCTTTGCCTTAGCAGAGTTCCATTCAGATTACAATAGCCATAGGAAACAAGGGTTTAGAACCTTCATTGCCATTGTTTTACCACTAAACACTTCTTAAATGCTCACAATATGCCAGGTGCTTTATCGATCATATAAAGACTAGTTCTTCTAAAGGAGAAAAAAGTTTATTCAAGGAAGACACTGGACACGCTGTAATTACTCCCACTGAAACCATAGGTATAACATAAAAGGTTTGAGGTACAAACAAGAAAATTTAGCACGGCATGTTTGTT
>NW_007221672.1:0-783 GCF_000164805.1 Carlito syrichta | reverse complement strand
CCATCATTCTTTGAAAACTTCATCATATTCCTATATGATCGTCATCATATAAGGTTTAACAAGAGCATTATAGATACTTGTGAGATTTTATAAGATGAAATTGTTCTATACACACAAATAGAATGTATTCCAAGTGTTTTCTAAACAATTGTTAGAGAGTGTGGAATCTCTAGTAAATAGCACAGATGGGACAATAGGCTATAGTAGTGCAGTAACCGAAATGATTTTTCCTTCTCCTTTGCCTTAGCAGAGTTCCATTCAGATTACAATAGCCATAGGAAACAAGGGTTTAGAACCTTCATTGCCATTGTTTTACCACTAAACACTTCTTAAATGCTCACAATATGCCAGGTGCTTTATCGATCATATAAAGACTAGTTCTTCTAAAGGAGAAAAAAGTTTATTCAAGGAAGACACTGGACACGCTGTAATTACTCCCACTGAAACCATAGGTATAACATAAAAGGTTTGAGGTACAAACAAGAAAATTTAGCACGGCATGTTTGTTGTTGTTGTCTTTGTTGCAATGCCGGACTTAATTCTTTACACATAGCTGTCTGAGACCAAACTGGGAACACTCTACTTGGAGTTAGTAATTTCATCAAGATACTTTGTTATTTAATAGGATCTTTGAATAATAAGAACACTTGCACTGACTCTTCTTGGGCAGTCAAGTGTAATCTAGCCCTAAATTCTTGGAGTCACCCATATTTGCCCTTGAATTAATTGAATAACCAATAATGACTAGAATGTTCAAATTCAAGTTGACCTGAAAACAGGCTA
>NW_007221671.1:0-535 GCF_000164805.1 Carlito syrichta | reverse complement strand
TAGTTCCATATTTTGGTCCTCAAGTTCTGAGATTCTTTCTTCTGCTTGGTTAATTCTGCTGTTCATGCTGGTCAGTTTGTTATTTATTTCATTTACCGTATTCTTCATTGCGGTTATCTCAGTTATCAACTCCTTCATTCTTTCCTCTTGTCTCTCCTTATTTCTATCCAATCTCTCTATTAATACCTTGACCTCTGGGTTTATGGTTTCAGACCAGTCGTTCTGGGGACTCTTCATTGTTTGCATTCCAAAGTCTGTATTCTCAGGTGCTATCTTCCCAGTGATTTTATGTATGGGACCTGAGTTCTCCCTTTGATTCTCCTTCATTTGTTATAGTTTTTCTCCCTTCTTTAACTCCATTGCTCCATGATATGGGGATCTCTTTCACTTCTGTTTGCTCAACCCCCTGTTCTTCCTTATGTAGATTCTCTGAATTTGTTCAATTTTGAAGCCAGATTGAGGATGGGGAACTGTGCTTTTTGTAGTTTTGAGATTTGATTAAGGTGTGATGGGGGAGCTGTGGTTCAGAAGCTAT
>NW_007221670.1:0-763 GCF_000164805.1 Carlito syrichta | reverse complement strand
GAAAGTGGGGTGCTGAAATTCTTTACAAGTATTGTATCACAGTCAATCTCTTTCTCTAGGTCTATTAGTATTTGTTTTATATATCTGGATACTCCATTGTTGGATGCATACATTTTTACAATTGTTATATTCTTTTGTTCTATTGACCCATTCATTTATCATTATGTAATGACCTTCTTTGCCTTTTTAAAAAAATCATTCTTGACTTAAAGTCTATTTATCTAAGTACAAGAGAAGACCCTCCCAAACATTTTATTTATAAAAAATGTGCATTTATTCCTACATTTTTAAACATGTTACCTTCAAAGTACTCCATTTGATACAATACATCTATCGGGACACTTTTTTCACTGCTCAAAACAGCAAGTTTTTTAACTTGCTGATTTTGATGCCTTTTAGTGCTTCTGCATTTTGTGTTTCACTTCTTCCACATCAGCAAAATGTTTCCCTTTGAGAACTTTTTTTCATTCGGGGAAACAAAAAAAAAGTTGCTTGGGGTGACATCAGGTGAATATATTACCTGTTGTCTTTTCTCCTGCATTGTTTCTTTATGAGAAATTTGTGTTTTCTTTTTCTTTGTTCCTTTGCATATAATGTCTGCTTTTTCTTTCTAACTGCTCTTGATCTTTATTTTTACTGCTACTTTTAAGTTATTTGCTTATGTTGTAACTTGACATGGTTTTCTTCATGTTTCTTGAGTTAGAGTTTTATTGAAATTCTTGAATCTGTGATTTTATAATTTTCATCAAAAGTTCAAAATGTT
>NW_007221669.1:0-684 GCF_000164805.1 Carlito syrichta | reverse complement strand
CATCTCTTCCACATGGCAAAATATTTCCCTTCAAGGATTTTTTTTTTCCACCTGGAGAAACCAAAAAAAAAAAGTAGCTCAGGGTGAGATCAGCTGAATGGGGAGAGTGGGACACAGGAATCAGGCTGTTTGGGGTCAAAACCACTGAACACTCAGCACCGTGTGGGTGGGTGCGCTTATAAATCATCAATCATGAAATGGGCAAACGTGTTGAAAGAGTCTAAAAAATAACAATAATTCACTGAAGCCGAACTCAGCCTATCACCACAACACTAGCTGTCCGCTGATGCTGATTGGCTGCTAGAACACTTACCTAGCGGAGGCAGCCTATACTACAAAGGTGCGGCTTCCCAAAGTTATCTCTGAGGGTTTTTTTTGCATCCCTCATATGCCAGGAAATACTATTCAGCCTCAGAAAAGAAGGAAGTAGCCGGGCTCGGGGGCTCAGCCTGTCATCCCGCGCCTTTGGGAGGCTGAGGTGAGTGGATGGCCTGAGCCCGCGGGTTCGAGCCCCGCCTGGGCAGTGAGACCTCATCTCTACAATAAAAATCCAAAAATCAGCCGGGCGTGGTGGCGCACGCCTGTAATTCCGGCTACTCGGAAGGCTGAGGCGGAATGATCGCCGGAGCCCAGCGGGTCGAGGCTGCGGTGACCGGGAAGCGGCCACTGCACTCCAGTCTGGGC
>NW_007221668.1:0-3974 GCF_000164805.1 Carlito syrichta | reverse complement strand
TTCATCAAAGAGGACTGGATTAAAAAAATGTGGTACATATACACGAAGGAATACTACGCAGCCATAAAAAAGAACAAAATCATGAATTTCGCTGCAACCTGGATGGCACTAGAGTCTATAATACTGAGTGACCTCTCACAAAAACAAAAATCCGAATATCACATGTTCTCACTCATATAATGGACCTTGAACATCCAATGCAATACTATGAGAAAATGACTGATGATACTGGAAACTATGGGGGGGGATGGGATTAACAGTAGCAAATATCTGTCGGGGGATGGGAAAACACTTCTTATCTACAGGGTGCCTGAATGGAACGTCATTGTACACCTAACCCTTAACTGTACCCCACAAAACCATAATAAAAAATACTGATTAATGGAAAAACAAATAAATAAATAAAATAATAATAATAATAATAATAATAGAGTTATCTGAGGTTAAAAAATGTCAAATCAAAACTCACAGTGACTTCATCATTAAGTACCATTTTTCTCCTGGTTTTTGATAAGCTACTTCTCTGCACTTTGAAGAGTTTATCTGTACATAGGCCGCTGCCCTGAAAAATCACACTTTCTTATGAAGCCTATGCAGATTTGTGATTGTGATGTATTTCATTAAGACAAGTTTCTACGTTAAAAAGTGACTCATTAGAATAAGAATGTATTTTTGAAGAAAAAAATGTATTTTTGTATTTGCTGCATATTCCAAATGTAGACATTAATACATTTCACATACATGATATTTGTCATACGTATAATAAATTCATTGTATAGACTTCATTTTTATGTTAGCAATTGTGTGCCCCACATGAAGACTTTTAATTTATCTTTCATCATAACAAAGCTTTAGCATGTTTTCACTTTTATTTATTTTTTAATTTTTATGAATGTATAATAGTTGTACAAGTTTGTGGGCTACATTTGGTATTTTGGCACAAGCATAGCATGTGTAATGATCAAGTTTGGGAAATTAAAATATCCATCACCTCAGACATCTATCTCTTTTTTGTGTTGGGGACATTCCAAATCTTCTCTTCCAGGTGCAGGTATTTTTAAATAGACAATACATTACAGTTAACTTGTGTTGCCCACTGTGCTATCAGCACCAGACCTCATTCTTTCTTAATGTATTTTTTGTACCTATTAAACCACCCCTTTTGCCCACCCACCCAACCCCCACTCTACTGTCCTTCTTAGACTCTGGGAGTTACTATTCCACATGTATCTCCCTCCATGAGATCAATTGTTTAGCTTCCACATTTGAGTGGGAACTTGCAATGTCTGTCCTTCTGTGCCTGGAATATTTTACTTCACAAAATGTCTTTTAGTTCTATCCATGATGCTACAAAGGATAGCATTTTTATATTCTGTCTTTTCCATAAAAGTGATTTTAAATGGGATGAAATTGTGTATCATTGTGGTTTCAATTTACATTTCTCTGATGATTGGTGATGCTGAATACTTTTTCATATATAGGTTGGCCATTAGTGTGTTGTCTTTTGAGAAATGTCTATTCACTATTCTGCCCATTTTGAAATCTGATTTTTGTTTTGTTTTGCTTTGCTATCGAGTTGTCTGAGTGCCTTATGTAATCTCATTGTCAATCCCTTGCTAGATGAATAGTTTTCTCCTGTTCTGTGGGGTGTCTCTTCACTCTGTTGGTTGCTTCCTTTGCTGTGCGGAAGCTTTTTCACTTCATGCAATCCCATTTTCCAACTTTTGCATAGGCTGCCTGTGCTTTTGAGTTCCTACTCTCAAAATATCTGTCCAAGCCAACATCCTGGAGCCTTTCCCCAATGTTTTCTTCTAGTAGTTCCATAATTTCTCTGATCCTTTTTGAGTTGAATTGGGTATGTGGTGAGACAGGGATCCAGCTTTGTTCTTCTGCATATCAGTATCCAGTTTTCCCATCACCATTTATTGAAGTGGATGTCCTTTTCCCAATAACATGTTCTAAAGTTATTTCTCCATATCTTTACTTATCTTCAAATAGCATGGCCACTATCTATATTAAAGAGGAATACAACATAACAATGGGCCCTACAGCCAAATTTAGTTTCTGAGATGACTTAGAAGGAACTACTACATCATACAGTCTCTGGAAGAGATAAGAAAAATTCCTCTATAGAGTAAATATTTCTGGAAGAACAGTTTTCCTTTTTTTTTCTAAATAACTTTGTTGTATTACAATGAGTATGGTCAGAATGATGTTATTTTTCTCCCTATGAATATGTCACTCCTGTGACATTGGTTCTGAGTGGAGATAAAATAATGTTTATCTAGATCTGGTTTTCTCACACTTCAGCATGCATCCTGATCACTTGCTGGGGCTTGACAGACTCAGGTGACTGGCCCCAGTCCCCAGATTCCAGTGATGTAAGTCTGAGATTGGATCCAGTATTTTCATTTCGAATGAGTTTCTGAGCTATGTGCTCAGGGCCATGCGTTGAGAACCACTGGTTCAAGTTCTGCAGAACTTGGCTTTTTGAACTTTTATCCTGTTGTATTGAATGAATGTATTTCTAAACCTCTGCTATCAACTGGATGCTTGTGTCTTCCCCAAGTTCATATGTTCAAACCTAAACTCCAGTGTGATAAAATAAGAGGTGGGGGCTTTGGGAGGTGATTAGGTCATGAGAGTGGAGACTTCACTATGGGGTTAGTGCTCCCAAACAAAGAAGAAAGATCACAAGATCTACCATACAATAAGAAGACTGCCATCTTCAAACCAGGAAGGGATGCCTCTCCAGACACTGGACCTGCCAGCACCTCCATCTTGGGCTTCCTAGGCTCCAGAACTGTGAAAAATAAATGTTTGTTGTTTAAGTCACCGATTTCATGATGATTGGTTGTAGCGGCCTGGACTAACTCAGACCACTTCTCTACTTCTTCCCTCGACTAAACTGTGAACATTTGTGGGCAGCCATCATTGGTCATGACATCTGACATCAAGGAATGGCCTACTTGCAAGTTTGTAAATAGCGTCTGTTGGGTGATTACAAATGACACCAGAAGAACTTTGGAAGAGGCATAGCTAATGAACAATGAATTGGGGGAACACTGCCTTAACACTTTAAAATGAACCAACAACTAAAGTGGAAACAGATGCGTTTGGTGAATTGCAACATGTTGTAGTGAAGAACAGGCTTACTTAGAAAATTTAAAGAAAACTAGATCTCAGATAATTAAGGCTATGTTAGGTACAATGCTTATGTGCAAACAGCCATAAATAAGTAGGCAATGTCTGTTAGAGGCAAATTTGATTAAATAGATAGCTAAGTTCATAGACTGAAAGATCTAAGTTTTAGTTTTCCTCTTTTCTCCTTGGCCAAAATTTTCAAACTGCTTGTGCCCTGAAGACTCAATGAAATAATACATTGATATTAAATCTAGCTTATATTAACATGCTTTCAATAAAAGCCCATACACACTAATATAAGTAGATCTTAAAACAGTTCATACCTCAGATACATTTATTTTAAGAATAACAAGTTATTGGAAGAAAACAGCTAGAGTAGAAAATGTTGTTCTTGACTTAGCAGATGACTAGGTTGATAGTAGTGGAATTTTAGAGAGGCAGAAATGTTGATACAGGTCCATGACCAGATAGGACTAAACTGTGTGGAGTACAAAATTTAGAAAAATGCATGAGTCATTTTCCACAGGACCTTTTGCGTAAACAGGTATAAAAAGGATAAAATAAAAATCTGATTTAGACTAGTACAACCTCTTTGGAAGACAGAGTGGTGATTTCTGAAAGAACTAGAAATCAATTCTATGACCCAGCAATATGACCCAGCAATTCTCCTATTGGGAATATACCCGGAGGAACTCAAATTATTCTATGAAAAAGATACCTGCACAAGTATGTTTGTTGCAGCTGTATCCACAATAGCAAAAACATGGAACCAACTGTGTTGCCAATCTAAACTGGACTGGATAAAAAAAATGTGGTGCATATACACGATG
>NW_007221667.1:0-741 GCF_000164805.1 Carlito syrichta | reverse complement strand
CCAGATAGGACTAAACTGTGTGGAGTACAAAATTAGAAAAATGCATGAGTCATTTTCCACAGGACATTTTGCATAAACAGGTATAAAAAGGATAAAATAAAAATCTGATTTAGACTAGTACAACCTCTTTGGAAGACAGAGTGGTGATTTCTGAAAGAACTAGAAATCAATTCTATGACCCAGCAATATGACCCAGCAATTCTCCTATTGGGAATATACCTGGAGGAACTCAAATTATTCTATGAAAAAGATACCTGCACAAGTATGTTTGTTGCAGCTGTATCCACAATAGCAAAAACATGGAACCAACTGTGTTGCCAATCTAAACTGGACTGGATAAAAAAAATGTGGTGCATATACACGATGGATGCCTCCCAAAGTGCTGAGATGATAGGCTGAGCCACCGAGCCCAACCAGAACATACTGTTTTAATATGTGCAATTATTCTGGGGTTTTTTGTTCATTTGTTTTTGTTTTTGTTTTGTTTTTGAGTTGGAGTCTCACTCTGTCGCCCAGACTGGAGTGCAGTGGCCACTCCCAGCCACCACAGCCTCGACCTGCTGGGCTCCGGTGATCCTCCCACCTCAGCCTTCCAAGTAGCCGGAATTACAGGCATGCACTACCACACCCAGCTGATTTTTTGATTTATTGTAGAGATGAGGTCTTGCTGCCCAGGCGGGTTTCGAACCCACGGGCTCAGGCAATCCACTCACCTCAGCCTTCCAAAGGTGCGGGATTACG
>NW_007221666.1:0-688 GCF_000164805.1 Carlito syrichta | reverse complement strand
AGTCAATGCTTTTAACAGTACTGGATAAAATCACTCAAGTACCTCGTGTAGCGACCTGACTTCCAACAGTATCAAAGAGTAAACCAAGGGGAGGATCTTAACCCCAAAATGAGGTGTCAATCATTGTGGCTTCTAAGATCACTGACCCTACACACACCGTTGCACACATGCACATGCACATGTGGACCCACTGAGTCCATAGTGTATGTGCCAGTGGGTTTCCCATGCCTCTGCTTCCCTTTGCATTGTCCTTCCTTTCATTTTGTGTCTGTGCCTCATTCTTTTTCTTGATACAAACAACTACAGAAAATTATAATTATAACTACAGAAAATTATTTTAAAGTTCGTTCTCTCACATTCTTCCTTTATACTGTCATCTGAATAATTTTTCCCCAAAGAGATTTTTTTTCTCTTCCTTAGCAAATCTGCTATTACTCTTGTGTTGTAGAAAGAAGTCCAATACATTTAGGGTATTGTTTGAGACCACACGTGATCCAGCCTCAAAAAATCTTCTGGCCAAGGCATACCAGGCTCTGCACCTTTCATATTCATCTGCCTTTTCACTCACATTTTTTTTTTCCTCAGTCTGGAATGCCTTTGTTGTTTGCACTTCTTCTCACACTTCAAATATTCTTTGGAAATTGAAAGGCTTCTCATTCAGCTACAGGTGAACAATAAGTTATAGAGA
>NW_007221665.1:0-500 GCF_000164805.1 Carlito syrichta | reverse complement strand
TTGTGTCTGTGCCTCATTCTTTTTCTTGATACAAACAACTACAGAAAATTATAATTATAACTACAGAAAATTATTTTAAAGTTCGTTCTCTCACATTCTTCCTTTATACTGTCATATGAATAATTTTTCCCCAAAGAGATTTTTTTTCTCTTCCTTAGCAAATCTGCTATTACTCTTGTGTTGTAGAAAGAAGTCCAATACATTTAGGGTATTGCTTGAGACCGCACGTGATCCAGCCTCAAAAAATCTTCTGGCCAAGGCATACCAGGCTCTGCACCTTTCATATTCATCTGCCTTTTCACTCACATTTTTTTTTCCTCAGTCTGGAATGCCTTTGTTGTTTGCACTTCTTCTCACACTTCAAATATTCTTTGGAAATTGAAAGGCTTCTCATTCAGCTACAGGTGAACAATAAGTTATAGAGAGTGCTGGGGAAGTAATTCTATGTACCAAGAGTTTTATAAAACTAAAGTCAGTCATCCTTTACTTTACTCTGGACT
>NW_007221664.1:0-716 GCF_000164805.1 Carlito syrichta | reverse complement strand
AGCAAATCTGCTATTACTCTTGTGTTGTAGAAAGAAGTCCAATACATTTAGGGTATTGTATGAGACCGCACGTGATCCAGCCTCAAACAATCTTCTGGCCAAGGCATACCAGGCTCTGCACCTTTCATATTCATCTGCCTTTTCACTCACATTTTTTTTCCTCAGTCTGGAATGCCTTTGTTGTTTGCACTTCTTCTCACACTTCAAATATTCTTTGGAAATTGAAAGGCTTCTCATTCAGCTACAGGTGAACAATAAGTTATAGAGAGTGCTGGGGAAGTAATTCTATGTACCAAGAGTTTTATAAAACTAAAGTCAGTCATCCTTTACTTTACTCTGGACTTGTAAAGTGCAATCCCTTCCTGGCCTTCCTTTATTATAAATGGTATACAAGTGCTCTGATATTTATTATATTTAACAGTTTATTATCATTATATTTATCCTGAGCATTAACACCTTGTTTAGTTTTGTCTCCTGGTGTTCAGAAGCCAATGATTATTCATTAAAGCAATTAGTGAGTTTAATGAAGAAGCAACAGAATGGAAAAGCTACAGAATTTTACTCCCCATCCCAGATACTCAAGGGTTAGGCAGGCCAGGGGCAGAAACTGACAGATGGCTGTAGGGATGACTCCAGTCTGGGACACACCAAATCTGGGTGCATAAAGAGATTTCTTTTTCACCCTTCACTTTGGGAAAGTAAATGCCACAGCACAG
>NW_007221663.1:0-3946 GCF_000164805.1 Carlito syrichta | reverse complement strand
TGTTGTTTGCACTTCTTCTCACACTTCAAATATCTTTGGAAATTGAAAGGCTTCTCATTCAGCTACAGGTGAACAATAAGTTATAGAGAGTGCTGGGGAAGTAATTCTATGTACCAAGAGTTTTATAAAACTAAAGTCAGTCATCCTTTACTTTACTCTGGACTTGTAAAGTGCAATCCCTTCCTGGCCTTCCTTTATTATAAATGGTATACAAGTGCTCTGATATTTATTATATTTAACAGTTTATTATCATTATATTTATCCTGAGCATTAACACCTTGTTTAGTTTCGTCTCCTGGTGTTCAGAAGCCAATGATTATTCATTAAAGCAATTAGTGAGTTTAATGAAGAAGCAACAGAATGGAAAAGCTACAGAATTTTACTCCCCATCCCAGATACTCAAGGGTTAGGCAGGCCAGGGGCAGAAACTGACAGATGGCTGTAGGGATGACTCCAGTCTGGGACACACCAAATCTGGGTGCATAAAGAGATTTCTTTTTCACCCTTCACTTTGGGAAAGTAAATGCCACAGCACAGTGTGGAGAATCGAGATTATTATCTCCAAATATCATTTGGAAATAAGTGATCAGCACTGTAGAGTCATTAAATAGACACAGTTGGAATATTGAGCTTATAATCTATGGGAATGACTTAGAATATATTGCTTCATTATTTTATTTTATAGCTAAAGACATAACTTGCATTATGTTTCAGTGAACAATGCACATCAAACCCTGACAAAATCACACACTTCTTTTTTATGCTTTCTCAATATAGGCAAATGCATTACAAACGCCAATTTATTCTGACCCAGAAATTGCTCTGTGGCTTGTTTCTGTAGGTTCTTGTGTACACGAAACAGGAAGTCATTCAGTGTAGGGTTTTTTTTTCCTTTTTTGGCCTTATTTATTTCAAATTCTTGTTTATGTTTCTAGAAGTTAAAATAAAGTCAAATTAACTGTGATAGTCAACTTTCAATGCAATTTTTACCCAAAGATAAGGCTGTTACCTAGGATCCATGCCATCCTATAATGTCTGAGAATAAGTACAGCATATACTCATATCGATTCAACAACGATGACATGCCTGTACCTTAGTTGCATAATTTGATTCTGCACATCCAAATTTGTTCTGAGGTGCTCAGGGTGTTACATTAAAGAAGGTAGCAGGGAAGTTCATGACCCAGCAGGATGGAGAGAAGCGGGATAGGAAAGGGAGTGGAGTTAGCTGGTGACAGTGGAAGCCATCTTCCTTCATCGTCAGCATCTGCACGTCAATCTCCACACGGGAAGCAGTCCCAAAGCTGCCTGTTCCCATGGAGCTCTTAACGAAGCAAGTGTTCAGATGCAAAAACCCGGACCTTGCCTTCCTGTGTCAAAATGCCTCACTCACTGAATGCTGAGTGGAGAAATCCAGCCACCAGGCTACATGCTGCAGGATCCCACTTGCGTGAAGTTTGGAGCAGATGGGCCTCACCCGCCGAGACAGAAATGCCAATAGTGCTTACCACCAGGGGTGGGAGAGACTCTTTCAACTGGAGAGAGCCCCGGGGAGTCTTTAAGGAGACTGGGAATTCTCTATGCCTTGATTATGAGTGGATATAAAGTTGTGCTCATTGGCAAAAGTTCATTGAGGTGCACGTATGATTTGTGCTTTCTATGCGTCTTATACCTGGAAAATACACATTAAAAAAAGAAGTAAACAAACAGACTGGTTTAAGAATAAACAGCTTATTACCAGCACTTCCACTCTCTCCACCCCCAAACACAGGCACAGTGATGGGAGACAGGAGGCCAACCACTGGAAATCTGAAGCAGATAAGGGACCATTTGCCAATCTCTTTTTTGAATTACTCTAATTCCTTCATCTTCTGTGTGTCCCCCTCCCCCCAAAAGATAACACATACCTTCCCACTATAGTTCTCAAATTATGCTCGTAGGGATCATGGGTTTCTGAGCCCTGTACAGAAGGTGTTCTACTACTGAAATTGAATAGCTGTCATTTTTTCCCCATGGCATAGAAAATTTAACGGGGCATATTTTCTTCATTCTATATTTTTTCTTCTTTTAAAATTTTCTCTAATCTCTATTGTCTGCCATCACCCTTCTTTCACTGAGCTTTTACCAACAATGAAATTGATAAGCAAGTAGCAAATTCATATTAAAGAAAGACATGTAAAGCACTGGTCTTGTCGAGTTTGACAGCTCTCCTTTCTATGGGCAAATGTGTTAGTCATAAATTAATGATTGCCAAGATACGTGAAAGACATCACAGCACCCAGTGCTCTCTAAAGGGGATGGAGTTCTAATAGTGTTTTGGGGCCTAGTTTCCTGTGTGTCTGAACAGTGTGAGACCTATGCCCCAGGACATGGCTACACTCTGTACAGTGGGAAGAGGGACCCAGTCGACTATGTATGCTAGACCCAGAGCAAAAAAGGACAATTCAATTTCTTCAACCAAGGGAGCTTTATACACTAACCCCTGGTTCTCTCCAGCAGAGAGGAAAGGACAGGTCCTGGCAGTCCCTTTGATGAGGGGGTCTCACAATAAAGCCTTCTATAGCGACTCTGAGTGAGTGGAATGAGGGGGCTAGAAGGTAAAATGAAGAGGCAAAGCTGTTTTTGTTGCTTTGCTTTTATTTTTTGAAATGCCTTGAACTTTTGACATTCTAAAACAGTTATATACCAACCTGTTTTTACAGAACAGGAAGTGAGAGTTGAGCAATTAAACAAACTGTCCTAATATACACATGTGTGCAATTTGGGACCAACATTAGGCCTCAGAATAAAAGCGTTTGATCACAATTCTAAGACTTTTAACCCATCCTTTCAATAAAAAAGAAAAAAATTCATTGAACAGTCTTTATTCAATGCCCTATGCCTAGCACTGAGCATTTTAAATAAGGCTAAGAGACGCCTTCTTCCTTGAGTTCTGGGACATGAAGCAGTGACCTAGGTCATATGTATGTAAGTGTATTGCCAAAAAAAAGCTTCACATGGGAGTGTCCATGGCCTGGGTATGTTGTCCTTCCTATCTGAAGCTAGGAGACAGGAGTCACTTCACCAGCTACTGATACAAAAGCGAGTAGATCTCATCATCCTGGTTCAGAGCTCCTGAGGGTTGAGGGGATTAAAACAGGGGGACAAGACAGGAAAGAGGGGAGGGAAGTGCAGGGGAGAAGCAGGGCCAGGCCTGCCTGTAAAGCATGCCACTGGAGGGAGAGAAATTTCATCTTGGTGGCACTCCACATATATTTACAGATAATGAGAAAAAAAAAAAACAACTGCCATAACTGAAAACCCAAGGTCTGCTGTTTGCAAAAGGAGCCTTAAGATTGTAAAAACTACTTTTTAATTTTGGGCTTAGGTGTGTGCAAACTCAGATGAAAGGTCCACATGGAGGTGATTTCAAAGTGACTGTCTTCTCTTTGGAGGAGGAAAATGGCTATCAAATCTCCTTGTTGATACCATCAGCTTGGGCTAAGCCTGGCTCTTGGTGCAATCAGAGAATCACCAGCATCCTCGCCATTCCAGAGTGCCTTTCAACTCTCCCTCCCGGCCCTCATCAGTATCTTCTTTTGTTATCGAAAGATATGAAAAGGGAATTTATAGAGCAATACTGAACACCATTGAAGTTGCAGCCAATGGCATCTTCTTGTCACCCGATGCGTGTTTGGCCATTGAAGATAGGAATGCCACTCCCAGGCCGCCAAGATACCACTGCCACGAGCTCCAGCTCAGGTTTGATTTTCTAGACTCAAAAGCCTGCTTCAAATTTGGTAAATGCCACTTAGACATTTAAGTCAGATAGCTAAGTTCTTTGTCTTCTTGTTGTCCCCTCCCACTCTCTGTGGAAACTCACTCATGAGGTAAATTTCCACCACTTAGTGATTTCAAAATTCCACGTAGTTACATTGTGTGTCCTGATGTATGGAGAGTAGATTCTG
>NW_007221662.1:0-3562 GCF_000164805.1 Carlito syrichta | reverse complement strand
TCCCCATCCCAGATACTCAAGGGTTAGGCAGGCCAGGGGCAGAAACTGACAGATGGCTGTAGGGATGACTCCAGTCTGGGACACACCAAATCTGGGTGCATAAAGAGATTTCTTTTTCACCCTTCACTTTGGGAAAGTAAATGCCACAGCACAGTGTGGAGAATCGAGATTATTATCTCCAAATATCATTTGGAAATAAGTGATCAGCACTGTAGAGTCATTAAATAGACACAGTTGGAATATTGAGCTTATAATCTATGGGAATGACTTAGAATATATTGCTTCATTATTTTATTTTATAGCTAAAGACATAACTTGCATTATGTTTCAGTGAACAATGCACATCAAACCCTGACAAAATCACCCACTTCTTTTTTATGCTTTCTCAATATAGGCAAATGCATTACAAACGCCAATTTATTCTGACCCAGAAATTGCTCTGTGGCTTGTTTCTGTAGGTTCTTGTGTACACGAAACAGGAAGTCATTCAGTGTAGGGTTTTTTTTTCCTTTTTTGGCCTTATTTATTTCAAATTCTTGTTTATGTTTCTAGAAGTTAAAATAAAGTCAAATTAACTGTGATAGTCAACTTTCAATGCAATTTTTACCCAAAGATAAGGCTGTTACCTAGGATCCATGCCATCCTATAATGTCTGAGAATAAGTACAGCATATACTCATATCGATTCAACAACGATGACATGCCTGTACCTTAGTTGCATAATTTGATTCTGCACATCCAAATTTGTTCTGAGGTGCTCAGGGTGTTACATTAAAGAAGGTAGCAGGGAAGTTCATGACCCAGCAGGATGGAGAGAAGCGGGATAGGAAAGGGAGTGGAGTTAGCTGGTGACAGTGGAAGCCATCTTCCTTCATCGTCAGCATCTGCACGTCAATCTCCACACGGGAAGCAGTCCCAAAGCTGCCTGTTCCCATGGAGCTCTTAACGAAGCAAGTGTTCAGATGCAAAAACCCGGACCTTGCCTTCCTGTGTCAAAATGCCTCACTCACTGAATGCTGAGTGGAGAAATCCAGCCACCAGGCTACATGCTGCAGGATCCCACTTGCGTGAAGTTTGGAGCAGATGGGCCTCACCCGCCGAGACAGAAATGCCAATAGTGCTTACCACCAGGGGTGGGAGAGACTCTTTCAACTGGAGAGAGCCCCGGGGAGTCTTTAAGGAGACTGGGAATTCTCTATGCCTTGATTATGAGTGGATATAAAGTTGTGCTCATTGGCAAAAGTTCATTGAGGTGCACGTATGATTTGTGCTTTCTATGCGTCTTATACCTGGAAAATACACATTAAAAAAAGAAGTAAACAAACAGACTGGTTTAAGAATAAACAGCTTATTACCAGCACTTCCACTCTCTCCACCCCCAAACACAGGCACAGTGATGGGAGACAGGAGGCCAACCACTGGAAATCTGAAGCAGATAAGGGACCATTTGCCAATCTCTTTTTTGAATTACTCTAATTCCTTCATCTTCTGTGTGTCCCCCTCCCCCCAAAAGATAACACATACCTTCCCACTATAGTTCTCAAATTATGCTCGTAGGGATCATGGGTTTCTGAGCCCTGTACAGAAGGTGTTCTACTACTGAAATTGAATAGCTGTCATTTTTTCCCCATGGCATAGAAAATTTAACGGGGCATATTTTCTTCATTCTATATTTTTTCTTCTTTTAAAATTTTCTCTAATCTCTATTGTCTGCCATCACCCTTCTTTCACTGAGCTTTTACCAACAATGAAATTGATAAGCAAGTAGCAAATTCATATTAAAGAAAGACATGTAAAGCACTGGTCTTGTCGAGTTTGACAGCTCTCCTTTCTATGGGCAAATGTGTTAGTCATAAATTAATGATTGCCAAGATACGTGAAAGACATCACAGCACCCAGTGCTCTCTAAAGGGGATGGAGTTCTAATAGTGTTTTGGGGCCTAGTTTCCTGTGTGTCTGAACAGTGTGAGACCTATGCCCCAGGACATGGCTACACTCTGTACAGTGGGAAGAGGGACCCAGTCGACTATGTATGCTAGACCCAGAGCAAAAAAGGACAATTCAATTTCTTCAACCAAGGGAGCTTTATACACTAACCCCTGGTTCTCTCCAGCAGAGAGGAAAGGACAGGTCCTGGCAGTCCCTTTGATGAGGGGTCTCACAATAAAGCCTTCTATAGCGACTCTGAGTGAGTGGAATGAGGGGGCTAGAAGGTAAAATGAAGAGGCAAAGCTGTTTTTGTTGCTTTGCTTTTATTTTTTGAAATGCCTTGAACTTTTGACATTCTAAAACAGTTATATACCAACCTGTTTTTACAGAACAGGAAGTGAGAGTTGAGCAATTAAACAAACTGTCCTAATATACACATGTGTGCAATTTGGGACCAACATTAGGCCTCAGAATAAAAGCGTTTGATCACAATTCTAAGACTTTTAACCCATCCTTTCAATAAAAAAGAAAAAAATTCATTGAACAGTCTTTATTCAATGCCCTATGCCTAGCACTGAGCATTTTAAATAAGGCTAAGAGACGCCTTCTTCCTTGAGTTCTGGGACATGAAGCAGTGACCTAGGTCATATGTATGTAAGTGTATTGCCAAAAAAAAGCTTCACATGGGAGTGTCCATGGCCTGGGTATGTTGTCCTTCCTATCTGAAGCTAGGAGACAGGAGTCACTTCACCAGCTACTGATACAAAAGCGAGTAGATCTCATCATCCTGGTTCAGAGCTCCTGAGGGTTGAGGGGATTAAAACAGGGGGACAAGACAGGAAAGAGGGGAGGGAAGTGCAGGGGAGAAGCAGGGCCAGGCCTGCCTGTAAAGCATGCCACTGGAGGGAGAGAAATTTCATCTTGGTGGCACTCCACATATATTTACAGATAATGAGAAAAAAAAAAAACAACTGCCATAACTGAAAACCCAAGGTCTGCTGTTTGCAAAAGGAGCCTTAAGATTGTAAAAACTACTTTTTAATTTTGGGCTTAGGTGTGTGCAAACTCAGATGAAAGGTCCACATGGAGGTGATTTCAAAGTGACTGTCTTCTCTTTGGAGGAGGAAAATGGCTATCAAATCTCCTTGTTGATACCATCAGCTTGGGCTAAGCCTGGCTCTTGGTGCAATCAGAGAATCACCAGCATCCTCGCCATTCCAGAGTGCCTTTCAACTCTCCCTCCCGGCCCTCATCAGTATCTTCTTTTGTTATCGAAAGATATGAAAAGGGAATTTATAGAGCAATACTGAACACCATTGAAGTTGCAGCCAATGGCATCTTCTTGTCACCCGATGCGTGTTTGGCCATTGAAGATAGGAATGCCACTCCCAGGCCGCCAAGATACCACTGCCACGAGCTCCAGCTCAGGTTTGATTTTCTAGACTCAAAAGCCTGCTTCAAATTTGGTAAATGCCACTTAGACATTTAAGTCAGATAGCTAAGTTCTTTGTCTTCTTGTTGTCCCCTCCCACTCTCTGTGGAAACTCACTCATGAGGTAAATTTCCACCACTTAGTGATTTCAAAATTCCACGTAGTTACATTGTGTGTCCTGATGTATGGAGAGTAGATTCTG
>NW_007221661.1:0-462 GCF_000164805.1 Carlito syrichta | reverse complement strand
GGTTAGGCAGGCCAGGGGCAGAAACTGACAGATGGCTGTAGGGATGACTCCAGTCTGGGACACACCAAATCTGGGTGCATAAAGAGATTTCTTTTTCACCCTTCACTTTGGGAAAGTAAATGCCACAGCACAGTGTGGAGAATCGAGCTTATTATCTCCAAATACCATTTGGAAATAAGTGATCAGCACTGTAGAGTCATTAAATAGACACAGTTGGAATATTGAGCTTATAATCTATGGGAATGACTTAGAATATATTGCTTCATTATTTTATTTTATATCTAAAGACATAACTTGCATTATGTTTCAGTGAACAATGCACATCAAACCCTGACAAAATCACCCACTTCTTTTTTATGCTTTCTCAATATAAGCAAATGCATTACAAACGCCAATTTATTCTGACCCAGAAATTGCTCTGTGGCTTGTTTCTGTAGGTTCTTGTGTACACGAAACAGGAAG
>NW_007221660.1:0-3730 GCF_000164805.1 Carlito syrichta | reverse complement strand
CTCTGATATTTATTATATTTAACAGTTTATTATCATTATATTTATCCTGAGCATTAACACCTTGTTTAGTTTCGTCTTCTGGTGTTCAGAAGCCAATGATTATTCATTAAAGCAATTAGTGAGTTTAATGAAGAAGCAACAGAATGGAAAAGCTACAGAATTTTACTCCCCATCCCAGATACTCAAGGGTTAGGCAGGCCAGGGGCAGAAACTGACAGATGGCTGTAGGGATGACTCCAGTCTGGGACACACCAAATCTGGGTGCATAAAGAGATTTCTTTTTCACCCTTCACTTTGGGAAAGTAAATGACACAGCACAGTGTGGAGAATCGAGATTATTATCTCCAAATATCATTTGGAAATAAGTGATCAGCACTGTAGAGTCATTAAATAGACACAGTTGGAATATTGAGCTTATAATCTATGGGAATGACTTAGAATATATTGCTTCATTATTTTATTTTATAGCTAAAGACATAACTTGCATTATGTTTCAGTGAACAATGCACATCAAACCCTGACAAAATCACCCACTTCTTTTTTATGCTTTCTCAATATAGGCAAATGCATTACAAACGCCAATTTATTCTGACCCAGAAATTGCTCTGTGGCTTGTTTCTGTAGGTTCTTGTGTACACAAAACAGGAAGTCATTCAGTGTAGGGTTTTTTTTTCCTTTTTTGGCCTTATTTATTTCAAATTCTTGTTTATGTTTCTAGAAGTTAAAATAAAGTCAAATTAACTGTGATAGTCAACTTTCAATGCAATTTTTACCCAAAGATAAGGCTGTTACCTAGGATCCATGCCATCCTATAATGTCTGAGAATAAGTACAGCATATACTCATATCGATTCAACAACGATGACATGCCTGTACCTTAGTTGCATAATTTGATTCTGCACATCCAAATTTGTTCTGAGGTGCTCAGGGTGTTACATTAAAGAAGGTAGCAGGGAAGTTCATGACCCAGCAGGATGGAGAGAAGCGGGATAGGAAAGGGAGTGGAGTTAGCTGGTGACAGTGGAAGCCATCTTCCTTCATCGTCAGCATCTGCACGTCAATCTCCACACGGGAAGCAGTCCCAAAGCTGCCTGTTCCCATGGAGCTCTTAACGAAGCAAGTGTTCAGATGCAAAAACCCGGACCTTGCCTTCCTGTGTCAAAATGCCTCACTCACTGAATGCTGAGTGGAGAAATCCAGCCACCAGGCTACATGCTGCAGGATCCCACTTGCGTGAAGTTTGGAGCAGATGGGCCTCACCCGCCGAGACAGAAATGCCAATAGTGCTTACCACCAGGGGTGGGAGAGACTCTTTCAACTGGAGAGAGCCCCGGGGAGTCTTTAAGGAGACTGGGAATTCTCTATGCCTTGATTATGAGTGGATATAAAGTTGTGCTCATTGGCAAAAGTTCATTGAGGTGCACGTATGATTTGTGCTTTCTATGCGTCTTATACCTGGAAAATACACATTAAAAAAAGAAGTAAACAAACAGACTGGTTTAAGAATAAACAGCTTATTACCAGCACTTCCACTCTCTCCACCCCCAAACACAGGCACAGTGATGGGAGACAGGAGGCCAACCACTGGAAATCTGAAGCAGATAAGGGACCATTTGCCAATCTCTTTTTTGAATTACTCTAATTCCTTCATCTTCTGTGTGTCCCCCTCCCCCCAAAAGATAACACATACCTTCCCACTATAGTTCTCAAATTATGCTCGTAGGGATCATGGGTTTCTGAGCCCTGTACAGAAGGTGTTCTACTACTGAAATTGAATAGCTGTCATTTTTTCCCCATGGCATAGAAAATTTAACGGGGCATATTTTCTTCATTCTATATTTTTTCTTCTTTTAAAATTTTCTCTAATCTCTATTGTCTGCCATCACCCTTCTTTCACTGAGCTTTTACCAACAATGAAATTGATAAGCAAGTAGCAAATTCATATTAAAGAAAGACATGTAAAGCACTGGTCTTGTCGAGTTTGACAGCTCTCCTTTCTATGGGCAAATGTGTTAGTCATAAATTAATGATTGCCAAGATACGTGAAAGACATCACAGCACCCAGTGCTCTCTAAAGGGGATGGAGTTCTAATAGTGTTTTGGGGCCTAGTTTCCTGTGTGTCTGAACAGTGTGAGACCTATGCCCCAGGACATGGCTACACTCTGTACAGTGGGAAGAGGGACCCAGTCGACTATGTATGCTAGACCCAGAGCAAAAAAGGACAATTCAATTTCTTCAACCAAGGGAGCTTTATACACTAACCCCTGGTTCTCTCCAGCAGAGAGGAAAGGACAGGTCCTGGCAGTCCCTTTGATGAGGGGGTCTCACAATAAAGCCTTCTATAGCGACTCTGAGTGAGTGGAATGAGGGGGCTAGAAGGTAAAATGAAGAGGCAAAGCTGTTTTTGTTGCTTTGCTTTTATTTTTTGAAATGCCTTGAACTTTTGACATTCTAAAACAGTTATATACCAACCTGTTTTTACAGAACAGGAAGTGAGAGTTGAGCAATTAAACAAACTGTCCTAATATACACATGTGTGCAATTTGGGACCAACATTAGGCCTCAGAATAAAAGCGTTTGATCACAATTCTAAGACTTTTAACCCATCCTTTCAATAAAAAAGAAAAAAATTCATTGAACAGTCTTTATTCAATGCCCTATGCCTAGCACTGAGCATTTTAAATAAGGCTAAGAGACGCCTTCTTCCTTGAGTTCTGGGACATGAAGCAGTGACCTAGGTCATATGTATGTAAGTGTATTGCCAAAAAAAAGCTTCACATGGGAGTGTCCATGGCCTGGGTATGTTGTCCTTCCTATCTGAAGCTAGGAGACAGGAGTCACTTCACCAGCTACTGATACAAAAGCGAGTAGATCTCATCATCCTGGTTCAGAGCTCCTGAGGGTTGAGGGGATTAAAACAGGGGGACAAGACAAGAAAGAGGGGAGGGAAGTGCAGGGGAGAAGCAGGGCCAGGCCTGCCTGTAAAGCATGCCACTGGGAGGGAGAGAAATTTCATCTTGGTGGCACTCCACATATATTTACAGATAATGAGATAAAAAAAAAACAACTGCCATAACTGAAAACCCAAGGTCTGCTGTTTGCAAAAGGAGCCTTAAGATTGTAAAAACTACTTTTTAATTTTGGGCTTAGGTGTGTGCAAACTCAGATGAAAGGTCCACATGGAGGTGATTTCAAAGTGACTGTCTTCTCTTTGGAGGAGGAAAATGGCTATCAAATCTCCTTGTTGATACCATCAGCTTGGGCTAAGCCTGGCTCTTGGTGCAATCAGAGAATCACCAGCATCCTCGCCATTCCAGAGTGCCTTTCAACTCTCCCTCCCGGCCCTCATCAGTATCTTCTTTTGTTATCGAAAGATATGAAAAGGGAATTTATAGAGCAATACTGAACACCATTGAAGTTGCAGCCAATGGCATCTTCTTGTCACCCGATGCGTGTTTGGCCATTGAAGATAGGAATGCCACTCCCAGGCCGCCAAGATACCACTGCCATGAGCTCCAGCTCAGGTTTGATTTTCTAGACTCAAAAGCCTGCTTCAAATTTGGTAAATGCCACTTAGACATTTAAGTCAGATAGCTAAGTTCTTTGTCTTCTTGTTGTCCCCTCCCACTCTCTGTGGAAACTCACTCATGAGGTAAATTTCCACCACTTAGTGATTTCAAAATTCCACGTAGTTACATTGTGTGTCCTGATGTATGGAGAGTAGATTCTG
>NW_007221659.1:0-10009 GCF_000164805.1 Carlito syrichta | reverse complement strand
CCTCATCACCTGCCTCTCTGGCTTCCTAGCCCACTTCTTTCTGTCACTGAATAATCATGCATCTGTTGGAAGCCATACAAATTGACATCAACTCACTTATTGGATTTTACTTCCCTCAAGCTTTTGGCAACTCTAAATCAAGTTGTTGTCCACTCTAATGCACAGGCTTTTGTGAGGGCACACATTCTCCATTAAGTTGGACAAATATCCACAAGCATGAATGCTGGCTCATACAGACTGTCCTTAATCCTGCAAGGAGTTGTGAGATCTCTCCCAAAGTCGCTGTGCTGTCTTCATGACCACCTGCAGTGAAGGAGCGTTCTTGTGGCTTCACCACCTGGCCAACAGTGGGCATCAGTTTTTTGGAATTTAGCCTTTCTAATAGACACATACATTCTAATCAATAAGTCACTGTTGTTTTAATTTGATACTTGCTAGTGAAGGATAACGATAAGCATTTTACAGGCTTATTTTCCATCTCCATATCTTCTTCTCCGTATCTTCTCCGTCTCTGTTCAGATAACTTGCTTATTGGTGAACAGATTGTTTTCTTATTGTTAAAATCAAAGTGTTATTTGTATACTTTGGATACAAGCTCGTTAGCATATGTGTTTTTGCAAATATTTCCTGTGTTTTTCACAGGGCAGACATTTTTGTTTTTAACACAATACAACTTATTCTTTTTTCTTTCATCAATTGGACGATTAACTTTGTATCTAAAAATGTATCACCAAATCCAAGCTCACCTAGATTATTTTATATATTTTCTTGAGAACTTTTATAGTTTAGCATTTGACCCACCTTTAATGAATATTTGTGATGGTTATAGATTCTTTATTTTTTAGCATATAACTCTGCAGTTGTTCTACCACCGTTTGTTTAAAAGATTACATATTGTCTCTATTGAATTGCCTTTCCTTCTTCTGCAAACACAGTTGAATATATTTGTGTGGATTTATTTCTGGGGTCCCTATTCTACCTCACTGATCTATTTGTCTATCATTTCAACATTGCCATGTTGTCTTAATCACTGTAGCTTCATAATAAATCTAAAAATCTAGTAGTATGAGTCCTACAACTTTGTTCATTATTATTGTGTTGACTGTTCTATGCTTTGCACATTTGCATGTAGACTTTGGAATCCAGCTGTTAATATCTACATACTTGCTAGCTGAGATTTGATAGTGATTTTTTTTGAGTCTATATATGAAAAGTTGGAAAGAATTGACATATTAACAATGTGGCGCCTTCCCTTCAATGAATACAGAACACCACTCTGTTGATTTATTTGGATCTTCTTTGATTTTTGTTACCATTTTCTGTAGTTTTCTGTATATAGATTTTTTTATATGTTGTTAGTTTCATACCTAAGTTTTTCATTTATTTTACCACTAATTTTTTTTTTATTTTAAATTTCTAAAATAATGTTTGTATGCTCATCCAAACTTACCAACCTGAAATAAACCTTTGTGGTTGCTGTAACTATTTTAAGACATTGTTGAATTTTATTTGCTATTATTTTGTGAAGATTTTTGTAATAGCTTTAAAAGAATTAAACTCATAAAAGTGTGCTCTCTGATTACAATGGAATTAAATCAGAAACCAATATAAAAAATGTTAAATTCAAAATAGACAGCACATTCCTAAATAACCGACAGGTCAAAAAAAACATTACAAAAAATGAGAAAACACTGTGCTATGAATGAAAGCACAGTGTGTAGAATCTTACAGGATGCAATGACATCATGCTCAGAGGGTCATTTAGACCTGAAAACAATAAAATCAAAATAATAGCAATAAAAGATGATCTCAAGGCAACCTCATCTTTTACTCTAATGAACTGAAAAAGATTGTGCAAACTAGACCCCAAGCAAGCAGAAAATCAATGGAACCAAAAGCTGGATCATTGAAAGCATTCAGACAAAGCAGAGAGTGCCTGTTCCCACATTCAAGTAAGGAAGGGTCATGCCAGTATCTCCTTAGTAGCACATTTCCTTCCATCATCAGCTAGAGAGGGCCAGTACAACTGGAGACAAGAAAGGGAATCAGGAATTGGGTTTCCAACCAAGCAGAGAGCAGTTGAAGAACACACACACACACACTTCTTGGACCACGATGTGTCATGCTGGCCAGGAGGAAGGGGGCACGTGTGTGGAGGAGTGAGTCTGTTGGCTGCAGCAAAGTTTTCATTGTGTGACATTGCATACTATATTACCTCCTGTGAGTTTTCCTCCATTGGATTGGAGGAGAAGAGTTCAAATACACATTGAGAAACAGTTGGGTGACCCATTCAAAGACCTATATTGAGATATTGAAGAAATTGAATTTTCTTCCTAAAAGTCAGTAATCAGATAGATCCCTTTCTTTCAGTTATGCTGACGTGGAACAAACTTAATTAAGCACTAGAGTTAGCTACTTAATTTTATCTTGTGATCACACTAATAAAAGTCAACACTGGTCAGGGGTTGTTTATATGCCAGTTATAGTAAATTATTACTAGCCCCCAATTAAGTTGTTGGCTCTGAAAAAGTTAGGCTTGGTCTCTAGGTTTTTTAAATAAATTAGTTGCACATTGGAATTCTGTAAAACACAATTGTCTCTGCAACACTCAAACTTTATACACTCTCAGTAATATAAATTCTGCAATACAGACTCTCCTTTCTTTCAAAATTATTACATTCACAAGAATGAGTTTGTAACTTTATTTAGTGTTTCTTCTAACAAAATTTAGATCTCATTAATAACTAATGTAATTTTTAGAAATTTGCAATTCAGTGTGTTAATAATATATTAATTAATAACATTATTCTTATATTTATTATCTTGGGAAAATTGTGTATTCTTTATTTGCAGTTACACTGGTGTCCTCAAAATAATTTGTATTCATTCCTTAGAAATATTTATCTAGAAAATTGTTATAAGTAGTCATTGGGTACTCCAAAAATAGGAGCCTTTTCTTATTTATCCATAAGTATATAAGTATACATACATAAACTCATTCTGAGCTGTGTCTTACATATGTGAAAATTATAGTGTAAATTGGACAAAATCATTTTGTGTCGGTGACCAGCACTGACCAAGGGTGGGTTAGGACCCGCACCAGAGAATCTGGACAGCGAGAAGACCACTCGGAGGCAGTTCTTCTGGGAACAGTCTGATCAGGACTGGAGTCGATTTTATTCAAACCTTTTCCAACTTATATACCATTTTCTATACCCTCCAGCAATGTGATAATCACTCACTGGGGGCGTACAAGTTTCGTGCTTTACAAACTATGCATCACAAGACCACCACGAGATCTGCAATTTCCAAGCAAACAATTCGAATTCCATGATGCCTGCCGTGCTTACATTAAGGTCACAGGTGCACAATTTCAATACAAATCGTTCAAAGTGTTTTCCATAATGTTCAATGAATCATTCATATTATACTCTTTGCTCTATACCCTGACTAATACAAAAAACTTTCCTGAGTTAACTCTAGGTTCAATTCAATTTCACTGACTCCCAATATTTTTAACGATTAATATTATCAACTTAACACTATACTATAATCTATAAGTTTAGTTAAATGACTTAACTGTCAGTTATACTATTAACCTATTATGATTTAACGTAATGCCTTATAACTCAGTTAAAACTTATTCTTAAACTACCAAACTTTACTATAATTCATATGTTTCATATGTCTAAACTTTAATTTTTATATGATCTAGTTATTGGACTTTAATACTATGCTATATCCTATTAAGCTAATACCTCATCATTAATTCTTTTATAAATCGTATAGTAACTATTATATTTGAATAATGTAACAAAAGGAAACAAAACAGCAAGCATAGATTTACGCAGCTATGAGTGTATATGTATATATTTTATCCTAACAAGTCTACTCTAAAAATCAAATAGTAGCTGTCACACTCTTGAACAAGGAATGCAGGTTTGCCAAGATGGCAGCCATGGGCTGAAGCAGACAGAGTTTCGGTAATTCACGAAACAAAAGAAAACGTTCTACCTGGCTAGGGGCAGGGCAACAAAACTATCATGGTAATTTAGTTTCTAATCTTAGCCCTAGGGGAAACAGCTTTCCAAAGCTGACTAACCAGTCTACCAGGAAATAGAAGTTAAAAAATATCTAGAAAGAAGTAAAACTTAGAAAGACAGAGAAAAATAATTCTGCTATGCACTTTCCATCAGGTGTATTGAGATTTACTTATAAGCTTTACTGCCATGTATGCATACTGGTCACTAATCACACGCCAATATCATAGGTATAACTGATATCCTATGTCAGAGGCGATCTTCCAGATGGGCCTTTACAGGCCTCAGCCATGTAGCTATAGATGTTGGCTCCCAACAATTTTGTATGCAGGTAGACATTCTATCATAATGCTCTGTAAACACATTGAAGACATCCTAAATCAATAGAAATAAGACTTAATAACTATATTACCATATGTTTTACTAATTTTGGTTTTGTGAGTTGATGAAAGGAAAACTTTGGGATTTAATTTTATAAGTTTGTATGATAAAAAATAATAGTGGTATCACCTAACTCATTGTGTTGTTTTCAAAACTAGATGTTACATAAAGTAGCTTGCCCGATGTCTAGCCAGAGAAAATGCTAAAGAAATATTGGATAATCACCTGAACTGTCATTTTCAATATTAAAATTAACTCTACTTTTACCAATATTTAAAATTATTTATGATAAATAACTTCACTACAGTGAAGACATTAATATATTTGAGCGATAAGATGAAACATGGCTTCCAGTTTCTGCTCGAAAATGTAGGGGCTAGAAAAACATCACCCCCAGACCTAAAGGAAAAAGTGTCCAGCAATAAGCTTGTGGTTTTCTTTAAACTTATGCATCATCTGTGTTGGAAACACCCACTTGCTCCAAGTCAAGGAAGAAATTGGTGCCTGCAGGGAGAAAGAGATACTGGCTCATCTAGATTTGGTGAGAAAAGTTCAGAGATGGTGGTTGGAAACCTTGTAGGTGAGAGAGCTCTGGAAAGAGAAGGTGGAGCCTTTTGTACTGAAATGTTGTATCTATCCTCATCCGTGTCATTCTGTAAGACTTTTCTCCAGAGCAAAATCAGGCAATCTCCAAAAGAATGGCAGAAAATCTTATTCACCTTAGCACCCCAACAAAAAAATGTTTGGTATCTCTAACACAATCTATGCAGGTTCTATACACTAAGATCTACAATACACTAATGAAATAAATCAAAGAAGATCTCAAATGGAGATACATCCCATGTTCATTGACTGCAAGCCTCAATATTGTTAATATGCCAATTCTCCCCAATCCAACCTACAGATTCAACAAAATTCTGCTCAAAATGCCAGAAGGCCTTTAGGAGTATATTGACAAGCTTGCAGTACAGCAAAAACAATTATTTTGATTGGAAAACAATAATATAGTCATAGAATAAAAACACTTGATAATCCAGGAAATGTGGTATCCTAGCTTAGCTAATGGAAGAGAACAGGAACATTAGTGGGAGCACTGATAAACACCAACTAGCACATGGAATTTAGTTAATAGTAATGTGCCAATGTTAAGTTTTTAGTTTTCAGAATCATGTTAGGTTTATGTCAGATGTAAATAATAGGAGAAACTTGGTGAGGCATATGTAAATTATCTGTGTACTTTTCCATATAAATTTTACTCTTCTGTAAGTCTAAAAGGGTTTCAGCATAAGCTTTTTTTAAAAAAAATGATTAAGACTCAAGACTTTTTCTTTAGGAGATTTCTGACTGCCATTTGGGAGACAGGGGGAAGTCAACACAGGGGTGATTATTGTGGCCTGGCGTTCTTCCAGATAGCGTCAACCAAAACCACAAATGTGGAATGCTGTATCCCTGGTCTTAGGGAGTCTTTGCAGCCTCGGATAAAGACACCCATCTATCCCTGGGGGTCACGTGGGCTATGGGGCTAGATTCCATGAGACTGGATAAGGCATTCTCTCACGTAAACCTAAAAGCAGTACTCTAAGGTAAATTCTGTTTCCAGGCTCACTCATACCATTGCAGAAACACCTACAGAGCAGGTAAATCAACCTCCCAAGTTCACATGGAAGGCAGTGGGAACAAGGACTTGGTCAGATAGCCCAACTCACACATGCCAACCTAGCAGGCATGGATGTCCTTCAGCAGCAAGACAGAATTGATCAGGAATACCGACCCCAGGAGACACGGAAGTGTGTGACTGTGACCCAGGAAGGGCAGCAGCCATGACTAGTCTTCCTTGAGATCTGCATTTGCTCAAGGCAGACCTTGGGGTAACACATCTCAGCACTCTCTCTCTCTCTTCTCTCTCTCTCTCTCTCTCAGAATCTACTCTCCATACATCAGGACACACAATGTAACTACGTGGAATTTTGAAATCACTAAGTGGTGGAAATTTACCTCATGAGTGAGCTTCCACAGAGAGTGGGAGGGAACAACAAGAAGACAAATAACTTAGCTATCTGACTTAAATGTCTAAGTGGCATTTACCAAATTTGAAGCAGGCTTTTGAGTCTAGAAAATCAAACCTGAGCTGGAGCTCGTGGCAGTGGTATCTTGGCGGCCTGGGAGTGGCATTCCTATCTTCAATGGCCAAACATGCATCGGGTGACAAGAAGATGCCATTGGCTGCAACTTCAATGGTGTTCAGTATTGCTCTGTAAATTCCCTTTTCATATCTTTCGATAACAAAAGAAGATACTGATGAGGGCCGGGAGGGAGAGTTGAAAGGCACTCTGGAATGGCGAGGATGCTGGTGATTCTCTGATTGCACCAAGAGCCAGGCTTAGCCCAAGCTGATGGTATCAACAAGGAGATTTGATAGCCATTTTCCTCCTCCAAAGAGAAGACAGTCACTTTGAAATCACCTCCATGTGGACCTTTCATCTGAGTTTGCACACACCTAAGCCCAAAATTAAAAAGTAGTTTTTACAATCTTAAGGCTCCTTTTGCAAACAGCAGACTTTGGGTTTTCAGTTATGGCAGTTGTTTTTTTTTTTTCTCATTATCTGTAAATATATGTGGAGTGCCACCAAGATGAAATTTCTCTCCCTCCAGTGGCATGCTTTACAGGCAGGCCTGGCCCTGCTTCTCCCCTGCACTTCCCTCCCCTCTTTCCTGTCTTGTCCCCCTGTTTTAATCCCCTCAACCCTCAGGAGCTCTGAACCAGGATGATGAGATCTACTCGCTTTTGTATCAGTAGCTGGTGAAGTGACTCCTGTCTCCTAGCTTCAGATAGGAAGGACAACATACCCAGGCCATGGACACTCCCATGTGAAGATTTTTTTTGGCAATACACTTACATACATATGACCTAGGTCACTGCTTCATGTCCCAGAACTCAAGGAAGAAGGCGTCTCTTAGCCTTATTTAAAATGCTCAGTGCTAGGCATAGGGCATTGAATAAAGACTGTTCAATGAATTTTTTTCTTTTTTATTGAAAGGATGGGTTAAAAGTCTTAGAATTGTGATCAAACGCTTTTATTCTGAGGCCTAATGTTGGTCCCAAATTGCACACATGTGTATATTAGGACAGTTTGTTTAATTGCTCAACTCTCACTTCCTGTTCTGTAAAAACAGGTTGGTATATAACTGTTTTAGAATGTCAAAAGTTCAAGGCATTTCAAAAAATAAAAGCAAAGCAACAAAAACAGCTTTGCCTCTTCATTTTACCTTCTAGCCCCCTCATTCCACTCACTCAGAGTCGCTATAGAAGGCTTTATTGTGAGACCCCCTCATCAAAGGGACTGCCAGGACCTGTCCTTTCCTCTCTGCTGGAGAGAACCAGGGGTTAGTGTATAAAGCTCCCTTGGTTGAAGAAATTGAATTGTCCTTTTTTGCTCTGGGTCTAGCATACATAGTCGACTGGGTCCCTCTTCCCACTGTACAGAGTGTAGCCATGTCCTGGGGCATAGGTCTCACACTGTTCAGACACACAGGAAACTAGGCCCCAAAACACTATTAGAACTCCATCCCCTTTAGAGAGCACTGGGTGCTGTGATGTCTTTCACGTATCTTGGCAATCATTAATTTATGACTAACACATTTGCCCATAGAAAGGAGAGCTGTCAAACTCGACAAGACCAGTGCTTTACATGTCTTTCTTTAATATGAATTTGCTACTTGCTTATCAATTTCATTGTTGGTAAAAGCTCAGTGAAAGAAGGGTGATGGCAGACAATAGAGATTAGAGAAAATTTTAAAAGAAGAAAAAATATAGAATGAAGAAAATATGCCCCGTTAAATTTTCTATGCCATGGGGAAAAAATGACAGCTATTCAATTTCAGTAGTAGAACACCTTCTGTACAGGGCTCAGAAACCCATGATCCCTACGAGCATAATTTGAGAACTATAGTGGGAAGGTATGTGTTATCTTTTGGGGGGAGGGGGACACACAGAAGATGAAGGAATTAGAGTAATTCAAAAAAGAGATTGGCAAATGGTCCCTTATCTGCTTCAGATTTCCAGTGGTTGGCCTCCTGTCTCCCATCACTGTGCTGTGTTTGGGGGTGAGAGAGTGGAAGTGCTGGTAATAAGCTGTTTATTCTTAAACCAGTCTGTTTGTTTACTTCTTTTTTTAATGTGTATTTTCCAGGTATAAGACGTATAGAAAGCACAAATCATACGTGCACCTCAATGAACTTTTGCCAATGAGCACAACTTTATATCCACTCATAATCAAGGCATAGAGAATTCCCAGTCTCCTTAAAGACTCCCCGGGGCTCTCTCCAGTTGAAAGAGTCTCTCCCACCCCTGGTGGTAAGCACTATTGGCATTTCTGTCTCGGCGGGTGAGGCCCATCTGCTCCAAACTTCACGCAAGTGGGATCCTGCAGCATGTAGCCTGGTGGCTGGATTTCTCCACTCAGCATTCAGTGAGCGAGGCATTTTGACACAGGAAGGCAAGGTCCGGGTTTTTGCATCTGAAGACTTGCTTCGTTAAGAGCTCCATGGGAACAGGCAGCTTTGGGACTGCTTCCCGTGTGGAGATTGACGTGCAGATGCTGACGATGAAGGAAGATGGCTTCCACTGTCACCAGCTAACTCCACTCCCTTTCCTATCCCGCTTCTCTCCATCCTGCTGGGTCATGAACTTCCCTGCTACCTTCTTTAATGTAACACCCTGAGCACCTCAGAACAAATTTGGATGTGCAGAATCAAATTATGCAACTACGGTACAGGCAGGTCATCGTTGTTGAATCGATATGAGTATATGCTGTACTTATTCTCAGACATTATAGGATGGCATGGATCCTAGGTAACAGCCTTATCTTTGGGTAAAAATTGCATTGAAAGTTGACTATCACAGTTAATTTGACTTTATTTTAACTTCTAGAAACATAAACAAGAATTTGAAATAAATAAGGCCAAAAAAGGAAAAAAAAACCCTACACTGAATGACTTCCTGTTTCGTGTACACAAGAACCTACAGAAACAAGCCACAGAGCAATTTCTGGGTCAGAATAAATTGGCGTTTGTAATGCATTTGCCTATATTGAGAAAGCATAAAAAAGAAGTGGGTGATTTTGTCAGGGTTTGATGTGCATTGTTCACTGAAACATAATGCAAGTTATGTCTTTAGCTATAAAATAAAATAATGAAGCAATATATTCTAAGTCATTCCCATAGATTATAAGCTCAATATTCCAACTGTGTCTATTTAATGACTCTACAGTGCTGATCACTTATTTCCAAATGATATTTGGAGATAATAATCTCGATTCTCCACACTGTGCTGTGGCATTTACTTTCCCAAAGTGAAGGGTGAAAAAGAAATCTCTTTATGCACCCAGATTTGGTGTGTCCCAGACTGGAGTCATCCCTACAGCCATCTGTCAGTTTCTGCCCCTGGCCTGCCTAACCCTTGAGTATCTGGGATGGGGAGTAAAATTCTGTAGCTTTTCCATTCTGTTGCTTCTTCATTAAACTCACTAATTGCTTTAATGAATAATCATTGGCTTCTGAACACCAGGAGACGAAACTAAACAAGGTGT
>NW_007221658.1:0-891 GCF_000164805.1 Carlito syrichta | reverse complement strand
GATTCATTTTCAGCATCCTAGAGTTGCCCTATCCAATGTGGTACCCATGAGCCACATGTGACTATTAGGCACTTGAAATATGACTGGTCTGGATTGAACTGAACTGCAAGTGGAAAGAGCACAGTGAATTTCAAAGACTGAGTACAAAAAGAATGCGATAACTCGCTATTTTTTAAATAGTGATTGCTTGTTGAAATGATAAGGTTTTGGATATATTGAATTAAATGAAACTAGTGAAAAAATTATTTGTTAAATAGTACTTATATTAAAATAAATATATGAAATACACCAGAATACTCATTTTGCAATAATAAAAATAATTATTTAACAATAAAAATATTATTTAAATTGGTCTTACTTTTTTTGGTTTTTTTTTAGTGTGGCTACTAGAAAAATTAAAATTACAAATGTGGCTTGTGTTATATCTCTGCTGGATGCCACTGACTTAGAACACAGTAAGGACTGCTTGGCACAAGTGATCAATACATGTGGATTGGATGGATGGGTAGATGAGAGATGACGGAAACATGAAAGTAAACGAATGGGTAGACAAATGAATTAGTAAATGGATAAATGCGCAGGTAGCAACAGAAGAATGGAGAGAGAAATGAATAAATAGAAGGATGAATATAAGGAGCAGGTAGGTAGATGAATGGAAAGAAGAATGAATAGAATCATAAAATGAAAGAATGACTAGAAATAAAAAGTAATAAATTGGTGGATGAATAAATTACTAAAAAAGGTTAAATAAGTAAGTGCCTAAATATATAAAGAAATAAAGAATAGATGTCTCTAAACTAGGGCTTGACTTTGACAAGAAAGCTTATTCTTGTTCCTGGCTCAAGGAGTATAGCATTTGACCAAGAAGAAAGGTTTACCCTTGCTCTTGGG
>NW_007221657.1:0-713 GCF_000164805.1 Carlito syrichta | reverse complement strand
ACAAATGAATTAGTAAATGGATAAATGCGCAGGTAGCAACAGAAGAATGGAGAGAGAAATGAATAAATAGAAGGATGAATATAAGGAGCAGGTAGGTAGATGAATGGAAAGAAGAATGAATAGAATCATAAAATGAAAGAATGACTAGAAATAAAAAGTAATAAATTGGTGGATGAATAAATTACTAAAAAAGGTTAAATAAGTAAGTGCCTAAATATATAAAGAAATAAAGAATAGATGTCTCTAAAACTAGGGCTTGACTTTGACAAGAAGGCTTATTCCTGTTCCTGGGCTCAAGGAGTATAAGCATTTGACCAAGAAGAAAGGTTTACCCTTGCTCTTGGGGAATTTATTATTTTAATTGTTAGCCTTCATCAGAGGTTATTGGAATTTTTTTCCCCTCAGACAGTTTATCACTTGTAAATTATTTGTCACATCGTTGCAATTCTATCCAGATCCTTAACTTTCTAATCATGCATCTTTTATGGGGTCTCCTTTAAAGAAGCACTATAATTACGTGCCAAGGGTCTCAGTAAATTTCATCAGGCCATAAAATATTATACTTTAATTATTTGAAAGGGGAAGCAAGGCAAATGTTCCCTCTGCAAGACTGGTGATCAATACTGCTCATGGTGGCACAGGCAGGTTCAGACATCCTGCTTGGGGGTCCTTATAAGAGCTCATGCTTCCTGCCTGGGCCTTGTCTGCATGTG
>NW_007221656.1:0-695 GCF_000164805.1 Carlito syrichta | reverse complement strand
GAAGAAATCAAAAGTAAAACTAGAAACATTTTGAACTGAATATTACTAAAGACATAATGGACTTCATATCCATTAAGAATTAATATGGAAAGTTTTTTTACAGACTTTCCTAAAAAATTGGCATCTCTCGAACATTTGAAGTCAAAACTGTTAATGGGATGAGGGTAAGATGGTGTTATCCAGCTGCAGTTAGATGAACTTTAGATTGGATTCTTGATTTAAACATACTCCCTTATTTTGCTAATATAGTGATTCCCAAAAGTCAGTGCATCTACCCCCAACCCCTGAGACAGAGGCAACCAAGATTTCAACTACTTGAGGAGATTTAAAAGGAAGGTTTTCTAAAAATTAAATATATGCATTTCCTATAGCATGTATGGATACATACATATGTATGTAAATGTATCTATATCATATATAAAATTTGTCACAGATTTTCTAACCCTTGATCTAGGAACTTGCAGTCGTGATGAGAACCTTACTGAGTATTGAGATACTTCCATTTTGTGTGCATTCATCTGGTGAGGAATATACAACTTTCATTAGATTCTCAGAGGAATCCATGAACCCAAAACTTTAAAAAGCAGTCTTAAGATCAAAGTGTATTTCAGTGCTTTGTTCTTTATTCTTTGTATTCTCATCTCTCTAATATGGACCCATTGTGGTCTTGGTTTATTATTGGCATTTTGGATACC
>NW_007221655.1:0-8825 GCF_000164805.1 Carlito syrichta | reverse complement strand
TTTAAAATACAATTCACCTGCAGCCATCTGTCCATTTCCTATTCCTGTACCTGACTCTAAGTTTTCTTATCACCCTCTAACCTGCTCTAAATGCTACAGATATATATTTGTTTATTTCTATTTAGTGAGCTCTGTAAAGCAGGAATCTTTGCCTCTTTGGTTCACTCATTTATCTCAAGTGCCCAGAACAAGCCTGGCATGTAGCAGATGCTCAAAAAATTGCATTGTCTGTATTAACAACAGACAAGCAGTTTCAAAAAAAGTATTGCTTAGGTAAACAATAGATAAACAGTTTCTGAATTCCAAGGAGTGTGCAGCAGAGAAGAATTACATTTACTGGGAAGCTACAAAGCTTAACCTTCAAAACTCCTCCCACCCTTGGACAGTTTTCTGGCAAAAACTCCTATTTTGATTTTTTAACTTGATATTCTGAGAAAAGGATGCCCAAATTATATATGCTTCAGACTCCATAATACCTGAAACTTCCCCAAAGATGGTGCTACCTATTCGATGAAAGATGGATTTTAGGGTCAAACAGATCTGAGTTCAAATCCTCATCCAGCCTCCTCTATATATCTTAACTTCTCTGAGCCTCTCTCCTAATTTGTCCAATGGGAATGAGACTCAATAAGGTGAGCAGGGCATGTTTGTAGGTCATGGACAAATGGAAAATTTATGAAATGACTGACTATATCTAGCTTGAATATTAATACACATTTCATACATTCTTTTGCATGTATCAATTATAACACCATCTAAAAAGCAATTACAGGATTTTCACAACTTTTTAATTTTTTCTGAAATAAATACCATGGTGAAAATATCAACAGAGTCAAGGTCTTCAGTGCTAGATCAGGTTGTGTGGGCCAAGAACTGACTGATATTGATCACAAGATGTAGCAATGTGGTGGTGACCAGTGACTTTGACCAGAGTAGTTTTGGTGGAGTGTCCCGCAAAGAGCAACAAACAAGGGAGGGTTCCAAAGACAATGACAGGGGAAGATCTGGAGGCGAGTAAATTTCATGGGAACAGTTTTCTACAGAGTGGAATAAGGGAATGGATGGTAGCTGCAGAGGAAAGTAATGTTTAAAAAAGGAGTTTTGTTTTCTGTTAAGGGGGAGAAATAATAGTTTGTGAGAAGGGATCCAACAGCTAGCCAAAAAGAAATAGTGTAAGAAGTAGTGGGGTCTTAGGACAGTTCTCTTGATCAGGTATGAGGGGCTGTCTTTGCAAGACAGACAGACATGCAAACAGGGCAGGCAGGGATGCACAGGAACTGACATTTGTAGCGGTGGTGGGTGTCAGAAGTTCTCTCCATCATGTCTTTTGTTATTGTCTGGTTTTTGTCGTTGAGCTAGGAAATAGTCATCAGCTGAGAGTGAGGGTCAGGAAGAGACACTGGACATGGAAGGGAAAGAGAGGGTGAAGCAGGTGTCAGCAGCTGCCTCATCTGTTTAGTAAGGGAAGAGTCTGAGAAGGTGGAGCTGGAGTAGAAGAGAAGAAAGCCGATTAGGAGCCAGCTCTGTTATGAAATGTCCAAGCTTCCCAGGCAAGAGATTACCCTGTCCCATCTAAGATTGATCTGACTGATAAAATCGTGTTCTTATACCCCTGTAAACTACCTCTTGCACTCCGACACACACAGGAATGCAGTTGATAATCAGAAGGCAGCTCACTCAGGCTCTTCCTAGGCTCCACCCCAGGGTGGTCATGTAGCTCTCTCTCACCTCTGTTACCTCGGGGATGTGCTGCTACTCATAGCAGGCCCAGGACGCACACCAGACTACCTCCTTTGCTCTCCTTATCCCCGTGTATCCTCTAAGCTCATCCCTGGTAATATCATTGATATTTTCCCGACTGCCAAATACCACAAATGCTTTTAAGTTTTGTCCATAGACTGACTTAATGCTGGAGGAGTTCCTCTATTTTTTTTCCTGTTGCCCAGGCTGGAGTGCAGTGGCATACTCATGGCCACCCCAGAGTCGACCTGCTGGGCTCCAGCGATCCTTCTGCCTCAGCCTCCCAAATAGCCAGAACTCACAGGCACGTGCTACCATGCCAGGCTAATTTTTGATTTGTTGTAGAGATGAGGTCTTGCCAAGTTGCCCGGTCTTATCTCAAACCCATGGGCTCAGGCAATCCACTTGCCTCAGCCTCCCAAAGTGCTGGGATTATAGTCTGAGCCACCAAGTCCAACCGAGTTCCTCTGATCTTAAAATTACTTGCTGTACTTGGGTGCTATGTCTGAATGTGTTTCCCAAAATTCACATGTTGAAACCTCACCCCTGAGGTGGTGGTATTCAAGTATGGAACTTTTGGGAGGTGATTGGGTCATTAGGGTGGAGTCCCTTCTGTTTGCCCCCTCTGCCTAGCAAGGACACATTTCTACTGAAATGTGTCATCTCTGGAGAATAGGCCCTTACCACACACAGAATCTACTGGTGACTTGATCTTGAATTTCCTACCCTCCAGAACTGTGAGAAATAAATTTTTGTTTATAAGCTACAAAATTCATGGAAATATTGTCATAGATGCCAATGAGACTAAGAGACTGAAGTCAGCCCAAGTTTAAATATAAGGGAAATATGATCAGAGTAGAGATGTGCAAGAGACTCAGCTCCTACAGAGTGAATTTCACAGCAACTAAGACTCCATGAAATAATGTTCATTGTAGGAACTTCCGGGTACAACAGCCACCCAGCCTGCTTCAATAAGTGCCTCTTCAGATCATACCAACCTTCTTTCCTGGCTTCCCTTTACCTCTTTGATGATTATTTTTCAAGCATCCTGTTTAGTTTTTCTCTAATGCTTGCACTACAACTGTTCATGTTCCCTTTCTAAAAATTAATAGGAAAAAGCGAAACCAAATAGATAGACTCAACTAATTATATGAATAGAAAATTTATGAAAGATGAAGTGGATATAGCTTATAAATATACAAAGAGTATAAAAAATAATATATAAAAATGATCACTAGAAATCAAATAAGTAAAAAGAAAAACAAGACAGATTTTGTCTATCATTCTGGTTAAAAGTTAAAAGAATGGTATCAATACCTAATTGAAGATAAGCACAAAGAAATATGCAGATGCACATACTTTTGATAGAAGAGTGAAATGAGAGACACTAGCTGGAGAATAATCACACAATTTGTATCAATATACTTTAAACAGGCTTAATCCTGTTGAAAGGATAGATCTCAGGAAAAATGATTTTGTTGGAAATGAAGAAGTGAGTTTGTCACTTCAGGGCAAACAGCTGACAGTATTTTGCAATTAAAGTTAAATCTTATTTTCAAGCAAATAATAGATATCTATAAAACTTCTGTGTACTACCAATAGCTGACAACTTACCAGTACTTAGACTTTTCTGAGATCATCAGTGACATTAACATATGTGATGTTTTTATGTCCTATAAGTAAATTTGTTAATCTTTGGAAGGTCTGCCTAACTCGCTGGACCAGAATTTTCCAAATGACTGTTACATGGCGTTACAAAATCAGGCAAGGATAAAAGATCTATTTGAATAGTTCAAGAAAGACTGATTTAAAAAAAAAACAGTGGCACAAAGCCCTGATAGGGCAGAACCCAAGTTTTTCGCATGGCTACAAAACCCTCCCCAGTCCATCTCACCATTAGCCTACCTGCCTCGCACCTATATCCCTACACCCCTTCCCGAGAAGGTTTGACTCCATTTTCACCAACACTCAATTTCTCTAACTTAAGTATCCCTTTTCCATTCTTCTCTTCTTACCTTTCTGCTCCTGTTCTTGAGACACAACTCCTCCCTAATGCCTTTCTTGACCTCCTTTCTTTAGAATAAGTTTCTTCTCCTCCTATAACTCTGCAATATTTTCTAGATGGGACTATTTTATTACTTTTATTTTCCATAGTTTTCTTCTGTTGAAAAAATAATAGTAATACCAGCTCGTTATCTTATGTTGAAACAAGACAGCTTTGCATACAGAGTTGAAGGCAGAAGTTCACCTCTACCCACTTTATCCCACTCCTTTCCCAGAAGATACCTCTATTAGCAGGACTTTATTGTGTTTCAATTTCTCTGTCTCCCATTCCAGATTGTGAGCCCCAAGGCCAGGGTTTTCTGTGAGCTAGTGTCTCACAGGGGCTCAGGCCTGTCTGGGAGGGATAAGTGCATGGAGAGCAGGACAGTGTAGGGAGGGGTGGTGAGAGGAGATCATGAGCCTCCACACCCTGATAACCTCCCTGTTTTCTGTCTTTCCACTGCTACCTTTTCTGAGGGTTATGAGCAATTTTCAGAAGTACCAAAAAAGAGAGAGGAAGATTGAAATATGAGTCATACCAGTTGTGAGCCCAGCTGTAGAAAAAGGTCAGTCCTTCCTCTGTCTAGCACAGGGTGGATCGGGTTTATTGGGGAAAGAAATGGAGAGAAGCTCACTAGCCTGTTTAGCATGCCCCCAGAGTTAGCTGTGTCTGAGGAAGGAACTCAAACTGACAACGTGCCAGTGCTGAAATTCGGAAGATAAGGCACCTGTGATTAGATTTCACATCAGGTTTAGGTCCTCAGCCTGAACTGGAAAGCACTTTCCATGTACACATTTGACATAAAGCTAGATTTCACACCCAGGAATCTATTCAAATGTCATCGTGGAAATATCCAAAATATCAGATTGTCAGGTTTTCACTCGAGTCCCAGATGGTGATTTTATGCCCTTTTGTGGGTAATTCCAATGCCATTAGAACTATTCAAACAAGCTGAAAGTGTTTGAGTGTGGAATAAAAGTTGTCCTTTGGGGGATCAGAGGTCTGTCATCATTTTCTGCCTACAGCCCCAGAGGAGTCAGCAGTGCTGCATGTTCAAGTACCTCACAGGTAGTGAAGTCCCCCACTATTATTGTTTGGTTGTCTATGTCCTTCAATCTGTTGCCCAGACTGGAGGGCAGTGGCATGCTCACGACCAACACAGCCTTCAGGTAGCAAGAACTGCAGGCATGCACCATCATGTCCGGCTAATTTTTCTGTATTTATTGTAGAGATGAGGTCTCACCAAGCTGCCCAGGCTGATCCTGAACCTGTGGGCTCAGGCAATCCTCTCAACTCGACCTCCCAAAGTGCTGAGATTTGTCCTTTCTTAAGTTAAATAGCAATTTTTTTACATCTGGTTGCTTCTGTCTATTCAAAATGGGTATTACTTGCTGTTCAATTGAGCCCTTTATCATTATATATTGCCCTTCATTGTCCTTTTTTACTTTTATTGGTTTAATGTTTGTTTTATCTGATATAAGAATAGCGAGTCCTATACGTCTTTATTTTCCATTTGCATGGAAGATCTTTCTCTATTCCTTTTTCACGAGCCTATGGTTATCATTTGAAGTGAGATGGGTTTCCTGACGGCAGCAAAAGGGTGAATTGTGTGTATGTGTGTTTTTAAACCCGGTTTGCCAGCTGGACAGTTAATGTGATGTGTTCAGGCCCTTAACGTTCATGCTAGCTATTGATATGTGGAAGTTTGTTCCTAAGGTATTGCTGTTAAAAAGTTTCTTTGTGTACTAAACTTTGTGGTTGATTTGCATGGTTTCCATGTTAGAACTCCTTTAAATATCTTTTGTAGGGCTGGTCTGGAGATGACAAATTCCCTTAGTGCTTGCCTATCGGGAAAGGGCTCTCTATTATTTATGGAGTTTAATTTGTTGAGGAAACAAATTCTTGACTGGCTTTGCTTCTCTTTTAGAATGTTAAAAGTGGACCCCCAATCTCTTCTGACTTGTAGGGTTCCAGCTGAAAGGTCTGCTGCTATTCTGATTGGGTCTCCATTGCTGTGTCTCTTCTCTCTAGTTGCCTTAAAGATTTTTTCTTGCCAGTCATGCTGGCTCAAGCCTGTAATCCCAGCAGTTCGGGAGGTCAAGGCAAGAGGATTGCCTGAGCCCATGGGTTCGAGACCAGCCTGGGCAACATAATGAGACCTCTACAATAGTCAAAAAATTAGCCGGGTGCGGTAGCACACACCTGTAGTTCAGGCTACTTGGAAGGCTGAGGTGAAAGGATCCCTGGAGCCAAGCAGGTCGATACTGGGTTGGCCCTGAGCATGCCACTGCACTCCAGCCTGGGTGAGGAAGTGAGACTCCAACTCAAAAACTCTGAAAGCCAGGTTGCCACTACAGGTGCTTGAAAACACTGAGGACTTCAGGGGCTTCCAAAGGGCTCCCACTGAGGCCTCCCCCTTTAGCATGCAGTGTGGCCTCAGTCTATTCTGGAACCTCATTAGTGAAGTGGCAAAGTGATACTGGCTTTGTGTCACTTTGTGTGTTCTTGTAAATGTTAACTCAAGTAGCACTTCTCGCTGGCCTGGGCATAGTTGTTGATTTATTTTCCAGCTGCTATTCTGGGTGGACCTCATACTGTGGCAGTTTAACTGCTGAAGCCCCAGGTTAACAGCTGCCCTAGAATTACTGTGGAAACTTTAGCTCCCCTAGTAGGTTCCCCTATGTTTTGCATTCACTTTTTCCTGCTATAATTATATGGTTAAGGTAGCCAAACCTATTGGAGATGTGTCTGAAATCTTATTTTCTAAAATATGTACCTGGTAAGCCATGAGACTTAAGCCCATTCTCTGTGAGAGATGTTTTACAATTCTTCTGGTCACCCAGACTCAGCTTCTGCCATCTTCAACTTTGCTCAAATATTATTCTTCAGTCCTAACCTCAGAATCTGCATCGATCTTCAGCCATTTCCCCCATTCCTGATTTTTTTCATAAGCCTGCAAAACCTCTCTCCTTTTGACCATTCTAGTTCTGGACTAGGTTTCTTTCTTCTTCCTAAATTCATGTCCCATTTCCCCCTTTTTTCTAATCCAATTTTCAGTTTCTTCTTTCTCATGCAGCCTTAGATCCCCACTCTATCAAAGAAAAATAGTTAACAAGAATCTCAAAACTTAACAGACATTTTTATTAGTTACATATGGATCAATTCTATTAAATTCTTTATTAAATATTACAATAATCAAAATGAAAAGAGAAATTTGTATCGGTCATTGTATGTTGAAACTAGCTGTTACCCAAAAGTGATACCAATAATCTTGCCAGGTCTTATATTATGTAGCTGTAGTATTGAGCAATTTTCCATATCATTTCCCCTCAACGAAAAACTGTGCTTTCCCCCAAATAGATGTTTTTAGCAGCATTCTTGCGCTGTTGCTGGGCCTGCCACTTCATGTCCTCCCGCTCTGGCCTCTGCTCCTCTGTGATGGGTGTTGACATTACTGGTTCAGGAATATTAGGTTTCCTCCATGGAACTGGTTGGAGGCTGAAGTCTTGGAGTAGATATTGGTTTTGCGGCTTGGGTGATGACTGAAGCTTGGTCTCAGCAGTGGAAACTGGGTTAGTATGAAGACAAGTGCAAGATGATGTTTTATAGGGTTTAGGCCTGAAAGCATCAGACTGAGGGATATTAGATGGCACCGAATCTGTCAAACTGGGTTGGGCTGCATTGGTCAAAATTGACTGAGCTGGTCTGGCAGGACCCATCAAATATGAGTTGGTAGATGCCGGTTGGGATGGATTGACTGCAATAGATTGAGCTGAGTTAAGAGAACCAGGCCTGACAGAGGAAGGCACAGCAGGCTTCTGTGAGGCCAGATATTGTGACCTTCAAGGAACAGGTCGAGCTTGAGGTGTTCCCAGGGTTGGGAAGGGCAGCGGTACCAACTTGACCTTTCCAGGTGGTGGCAGCTTATACTCAGATGGAGATGGACACTGTTTTTCAGCACTGGCATCTGGTTTCTGGGCTTTGACTTACACTTTTTTGCGACCTTTACCCTCACGTGGGGTATTCAGCTGTAGGGTGAGAGCTGCAGATGGCTTGGGGTCTATGTTGTTGCTTGAGTTTCCCGGAGTGCAGGAGATAGAGACTCCTGTTAACTTAGTACTCTTCTTCCTCTGTTGATAGAAAGTCTGCGCAGACTCCAGTTTATCCAAGTCCAGGCAGTTTTGAGGCTTTGTAAAGGTCTCTTGCCTAAACATAGGCTGACTTTTTTTCCGCTTTGTCCTGGGAGTGGTAGGCTCTTCTGTCTTGACTGTGTTCCCTGACTGCTTACTCTGTTCAGATTTCCGGGAGTTTATTTCTCTGGTTCTTTTGGTCTTTTTCTTTCCATAGCCCCTATATTTGCAAATTCTGTGGGACACAGCTTTCTGAGGTCTGCCTTCAGAGTGCTTTACTGCATCCACAGGAGCCCTGTCACTGACTGCAGCACTACAAATAACCACTTTTCCATCTAATAGGCGCTCTGGATTCTTTGATTGGATTTTGGCCTCAGGAGCACCATTGATAGGCTCGAAAGTTTTGTGTTAGCTCTTCCTGACTTGATTAGAGGGATTCTCTATGACATTTGACTTTTCCTGCACCTGATTTACCTGGATGGCTCTGGTATCTTTGGTTTTGATTCCTGCAAAATCTTTGGATTGGCCAAGATCTTTTAAAGCATCATAGAGCTGGGGAGGAATATTCTTTACCAGTGTAGTGATGTCTGTAAAACTTTTGCTAGGCTCAATACCACTTTCAAGTGTCCCCTGGTCCTTAAGACTTAGGCTGTTCTTTCCGAGATTGGCATTTTCAGAACCAGGCTGCTCCTCTGGGCCAAGAGGATCAACGCAGGCCAGAAACTGGTTAATATCAGGAATCTCTGAAGGGAGTAGTGAAAGATCTTGGTTTTCTGTTGGGATCTGGTAGGCATCCAGAGGCTTAGAAAGGTTGGTTTTAATGTCACCCAAATTCTTATTCTCTGATTCTTCATGTGTGTCTGGAATGACAAAAAAGTTTGAAAAATGTATTTGGCATCACATAACTAAAA
>NW_007221654.1:0-4915 GCF_000164805.1 Carlito syrichta | reverse complement strand
CAGTGTAGGGAGGGGTGGTGAGAGGAGATCATGAGCCTCCACACCCTGATAACCTCCCTGTTTTCTGTCTTTCCACTGCTACCTTTTCTGAGGGTTATGAGCAATTTTCAGAAGTACCAAAAAAGAGAGAGGAAGATTGAAATATGAGTCATACCAGTTGTGAGCCCAGCTGTAGAAAAAGGTCAGTCCTTCCTCTGTCTAGCACAGGGTGGATCGGGTTTATTGGGGAAAGAAATGGAGAGAAGCTCACTAGCCTGTTTAGCATGCCCCCAGAGTTAGCTGTGTCTGAGGAAGGAACTCAAACTGACAACGTGCCAGTGCTGAAATTCGGAAGATAAGGCACCTGTGATTAGATTTCACATCAGGTTTAGGTCCTCAGCCTGAACTGGAAAGCACTTTCCATGTACACATTTGACATAAAGCTAGATTTCACACCCAGGAATCTATTCAAATGTCATCGTGGAAATATCCAAAATATCAGATTGTCAGGTTTTCACTCGAGTCCCAGATGGTGATTTTATGCCCTTTTGTGGGTAATTCCAATGCCATTAGAACTATTCAAACAAGCTGAAAGTGTTTGAGTGTGGAATAAAAGTTGTCCTTTGGGGGATCAGAGGTCTGTCATCATTTTCTGCCTACAGCCCCAGAGGAGTCAGCAGTGCTGCATGTTCAAGTACCTCACAGGTAGTGAAGTCCCCCACTATTATTGTTTGGTTGTCTATGTCCTTCAATCTGTTGCCCAGACTGGAGGGCAGTGGCATGCTCACGACCAACACAGCCTTCAGGTAGCAAGAACTGCAGGCATGCACCATCATGTCCGGCTAATTTTTCTGTATTTATTGTAGAGATGAGGTCTCACCAAGCTGCCCAGGCTGATCCTGAACCTGTGGGCTCAGGCAATCCTCTCAACTCGACCTCCCAAAGTGCTGAGATTTGTCCTTTCTTAAGTTAAATAGCAATTTTTTTACATCTGGTTGCTTCTGTCTATTCAAAATGGGTATTACTTGCTGTTCAATTGAGCCCTTTATCATTATATATTGCCCTTCATTGTCCTTTTTTACTTTTATTGGTTTAATGTTTGTTTTATCTGATATAAGAATAGCGAGTCCTATACGTCTTTATTTTCCATTTGCATGGAAGATCTTTCTCTATTCCTTTTTCACGAGCCTATGGTTATCATTTGAAGTGAGATGGGTTTCCTGACGGCAGCAAAAGGGTGAATTGTGTGTATGTGTGTTTTTAAACCCGGTTTGCCAGCTGGACAGTTAATGTGATGTGTTCAGGCCCTTAACGTTCATGCTAGCTATTGATATGTGGAAGTTTGTTCCTAAGGTATTGCTGTTAAAAAGTTTCTTTGTGTACTAAACTTTGTGGTTGATTTGCATGGTTTCCATGTTAGAACTCCTTTAAATATCTTTTGTAGGGCTGGTCTGGAGATGACAAATTCCCTTAGTGCTTGCCTATCGGGAAAGGGCTCTCTATTATTTATGGAGTTTAATTTGTTGAGGAAACAAATTCTTGACTGGCTTTGCTTCTCTTTTAGAATGTTAAAAGTGGACCCCCAATCTCTTCTGACTTGTAGGGTTCCAGCTGAAAGGTCTGCTGCTATTCTGATTGGGTCTCCATTGCTGTGTCTCTTCTCTCTAGTTGCCTTAAAGATTTTTTCTTGCCAGTCATGCTGGCTCAAGCCTGTAATCCCAGCAGTTCGGGAGGTCAAGGCAAGAGGATTGCCTGAGCCCATGGGTTCGAGACCAGCCTGGGCAACATAATGAGACCTCTACAATAGTCAAAAAATTAGCCGGGTGCGGTAGCACACACCTGTAGTTCAGGCTACTTGGAAGGCTGAGGTGAAAGGATCCCTGGAGCCAAGCAGGTCGATACTGGGTTGGCCCTGAGCATGCCACTGCACTCCAGCCTGGGTGAGGAAGTGAGACTCCAACTCAAAAACTCTGAAAGCCAGGTTGCCACTACAGGTGCTTGAAAACACTGAGGACTTCAGGGGCTTCCAAAGGGCTCCCACTGAGGCCTCCCCCTTTAGCATGCAGTGTGGCCTCAGTCTATTCTGGAACCTCATTATTGAAGAGGCAAAGGGATACTGGCTTTGTGTCACTTTGTGTGTTCTTGTAAATGTTAACTCAAGTAGCACTTCTCGCTGGCCTGGGCATAGTTGTTGATTTATTTTCCAGCTGCTATTCTGGGTGGACCTCATACTGTGGCAGTTTAACTGCTGAAGCCCCAGGTTAACAGCTGCCCTAGAATTACTGTGGAAACTTTAGCTCCCCTGGTAGGTTCCCCTATGTTTTGCATTCACCTTTTCCTGCTATAATTATATGGTTAAGGTAGCCAAACCTATTGGAGATGTGTCTGAAATCTTATTTTCTAAAATATGTACCTGGTAAGCCATGAGACTTAAGCCCATTCTCTGTGAGAGATGTTTTACAATTCTTCTGGTCACCCAGACTCAGTTTCTGCCATCTTCAACTTTGCTCAAATATTATTCTTCAGTCCTAACCTCAGAATCTGCATCGATCTTCAGCCATTTCCCCCATTCCTGATTTTTTTCATAAGCCTGCAAAACCTCTCTCCTTTTGACCATTCTAGTTCTGGACTAGGTTTCTTTCTTCTTCCTAAATTCATGTCCCATTTCCCCCTTTTTTCTAATCCAATTTTCAGTTTCTTCTTTCTCATGCAGCCTTAGATCCCCACTCTATCAAAGAAAAATAGCAGTTAACAAGAATCTCAAAACTTAACAGACATTTTTATTAGTTACATATGGATCAATTCTATTAAATTCTTTATTAAATATTACAATAATCAAAATGAAAAGAGAAATTTGTATCTGTCATTGTATGTTGAAAACTAGCTGTTACCCAAAGTGATACCAATAATCTTGCCAGGTCTTATATTATGTAGCTGTAGTATTGAGCAATTTCCATATCATTTCCCCTCAACGAAAAACTGTGCTTTCCCCCAAATAGATGTTTTTAGCAGCATTCTTGCGCTGTTGCTGGGCCTGCCACTTCATGTCCTCCCGCTCTGGCCTCTGCTCCTCTGTGATGGGTGTTGACATTACTGGTTCAGGAATATTAGGTTTCCTCCATGGAACTGGTTGGAGGCTGAAGTCTTGGAGTAGATATTGGTTTTGCGGCTTGGGTGATGACTGAAGCTTGGTCTCAGCAGTGGAAACTGGGTTAGTATGAAGACAAGTGCAAGATGATGTTTTATAGGGTTTAGGCCTGAAAGCATCAGACTGAGGGATATTAGATGGCACCGAATCTGTCAAACTGGGTCGGGCTGCATTGGTCAAAATTGACTGAGCTGATCTGGCAGGACCCATCAAATATGAGTTGGTAGATGCCGGTTGGGATGGATTGACTGCAATAGATTGAGCTGAGTTAAGAGAACCAGGCCTGACAGAGGAAGGCACAGCAGGCTTCTGTGAGGCCAGATATTGTGACCTTCAAGGAACAGGTCGAGCTTGAGGTGTTCCCAGGGTTGGGAAGGGCAGCGGTACCAACTTGACCTTTCCAGGTGGTGGCAGCTTATACTCAGATGGAGATGGACACTGTTTTTCAGCACTGGCATCTGGTTTCTGGGCTTTGACTTACACTTTTTTGCGACCTTTACCCTCACGTGGGGTATTCAGCTGTAGGGTGAGAGCTGCAGATGGCTTGGGGTCTATGTTGTTGCTTGAGTTTCCCGGAGTGCAGGAGATAGAGACTCCTGTTAACTTAGTACTCTTCTTCCTCTGTTGATAGAAAGTCTGCGCAGACTCCAGTTTATCCAAGTCCAGGCAGTTTTGAGGCTTTGTAAAGGTCTCTTGCCTAAACATAGGCTGACTTTTTTTCCGCTTTGTCCTGGGAGTGGTAGGCTCTTCTGTCTTGACTGTGTTCCCTGACTGCTTACTCTGTTCAGATTTCCGGGAGTTTATTTCTCTGGTTCTTTTGGTCTTTTTCTTTCCATAGCCCCTATATTTGCAAATTCTGTGGGACACAGCTTTCTGAGGTCTGCCTTCAGAGTGCTTTACTGCATCCACAGGAGCCCTGTCACTGACTGCAGCACTACAAATAACCACTTTTCCATCTAATAGGCGCTCTGGATTCTTTGATTGGATTTTGGCCTCAGGAGCACCATTGATAGGCTCGAAAGTTTTGTGTTAGCTCTTCCTGACTTGATTAGAGGGATTCTCTATGACATTTGACTTTTCCTGCACCTGATTTACCTGGATGGCTCTGGTATCTTTGGTTTTGATTCCTGCAAAATCTTTGGATTGGCCAAGATCTTTTAAAGCATCATAGAGCTGGGGAGGAATACTCTTTACCAGTGTAGTGATGTCTGTAAAACTTTTGCTAGGCTCAATACCACTTTCAAGTGTCCCCTGGTCCTTAAGACTTAGGCTGTTCTTTCCGAGATTGGCATTTTCAGAACCAGGCTGCTCCTCTGGGCCAAGAGGATCAATGCAGGCCAGAAACTGGTTAATATCAGGAATCTCTGAAGGGAGTAGTGAAAGATCTTGGTTTTCTGTTGGGATCTGGTAGGCATCCAGAGGCTTAGAAAGGTTGGTTTTAATGTCACCCAAATTCTTATTCTCTGATTCTTCATGTGTGTCTGGAATGACAAAAAAGTTTGAAAAATGTATTTGGCATCACATAACTAAAAAGAATATGTCACTATTAATGAAAATTGGGATGTAGCATGCAGCAAAATATAGGAATTTACTAATAAATGAAGTTGTTATTTATATTTGCAATATTATAAAATTGAATACTATGTACTCTATTTTAATGAATACATGAACCAAGAAACAGCTCACATTAGAAGGTGACTGGGGATGAATTTCTAATCACTACATATAGACAGAGAAACCATGTTAGAAAAGAGTATGTACCAACTAGCAAAATACAGTAAATGTGAG
>NW_007221653.1:0-41042 GCF_000164805.1 Carlito syrichta | reverse complement strand
TTATAGTAGAAATAAAAAATAATAACATTTTACCGACAAGAATATGAGACACTGAGTGAGTATCAGAATAGAGTTTATCAGAATCGGAGTATCAGAATAGAGTTTTTGCTATTCTAAGATTTATGACTGCTTATTAGACATTTCTAATGGAAATAAATTTGACTATTTCATTTTAAATAATGGTGATTTTCAAGATACAATGTGTTAGCTGTTACCTACCACCCATCATTTGGTGATGAACATTAAGTTATTTGCAAGCACTAGAGATGAGGCTTAAATGTTGTTCACAATCTCTTTCCTGATTTTCTTAGTTAAATATAGCCTGTTCAATTATAGTGGTGTAATGTCTGGACAAAAAACAAGATCTCTCCTATGGTAGATCTAATAGACTCAAGTAAGATTTTAATATCATTTAATGTTCCAGCTTTATAGTACAGCATGCTAGTCCCTGACACGGGAATACTCAACTTCTTATCCATTACTGACTGCTGTAAAAAATATAGATCTCCTGTGTCTAGGTTATGTTTGAAATCCACACAGAAATATATGTTCTGGGGTCAGTGTAAATAATATGATGGACATGAGTATGGTATATGTGCAAACATACACACACAGACATATTTTCTGATCAATGTATAAACAAAATGCAAGATGACTCATTCTCCTATCTAGACAAAAATGTAAAATTGCTCATTCTCAAAAACTAAGTGATGCTCTAATTGATTCCTAGACCTGAAAGAAATCTGAGATGTAGCAATAGAACCACTCTTGATGCAATAAGTTGCTCTAAATACTGAGGTTTCATACTTTGACATTATACTGGGACATACTGATAATCAATAGGAGGGGAGTCTTAGGCTCATCATTACCACAGGTTGAAGAGATGGGCAAGTGAAGGGTAAGAAGTGACTTGTAGCAGTTTTCTTGTTCATATGACCAACCATTCATTTGCTGACTCATTCACTTATTTGTATACTCAATCATGTATAATTTACTCATTATTCTACCCATTTCCTCAAAATATGAAGTGAATATAGCAGTATCCTTTTCCTGTGTCCTTCAGAAATTTAGAGTGTTAGAAAAATAAAGTTTCAAGCCGGGCTCGGTGGCTCAGCCTGTAATCCCGTGCCTTTGGGAGGCTGAGGTGAGTGGATTGCCTGAGCCCGCGGGTTCGAGACCCGCCTGGGCAGCGAGACCTCATCTCTACAATAAATCAAAAAATCAGCCAGGCGTGGTAGCGCGCGCCTGTAATTCCGGCTACTCGGAAAGCTGAGGCGGAAGGATCGCCGGAGCCCAGCAGGTCGAGCCCAGCAGGTCGGGAGCGGCCACTGCACTCCAGTCTGGGCGACAGAGTGAGACTCCAACTCAAAAAAAAAAAAAAGAAAAAAAAAGAAAAATAAAGTTTCGTGATGCTTGTGGTTTTTCCAAAGTTTCAGTGACTACTTCTAGCTAAAATCTAGATGTTTTTCCTATGAATCTATTAAAAACTGTAATGTTGGTAGTTATTTCTTAATTTGGAAAGATGCTATTAACATACAGTTAAATGAAAATATATATAACACTAGAATTTTTACATGATTGGATTAATTTATTGTCTTTTTGGTTTTGTTCATCTGCATTTTGAAACAACATTTTTAAGCATAGGGTACTAATCGTATTGTTTTTACAGTATGTTCATTCAATACAAAGCCATAATTTCATAGTTCAACATATATCTTAGTATGGCTACATTAATATTCATCACAGCTCCCCATAAATATAAGACATGTTAGAGAAGATGACAGGTTTTTGTTATTGTTTTTATTTGTTTGATTGCTTTTGGAAGAGTTCTCATCAATAACACGGGAGGTCTAAAGACAGGAGATTCTTAACTTCAATGAATTGAGGGCAATTAACTTTCAACTCTAGAATGTTATGCACACCTATACTCTCTTTCAAAAAATTGGAGCATAAATAGTTTTAGACATACAAAGATTAAGAGTGCTTTTTTCACACAGGCCCCTTTTTCCTCACAGGTCCTTAAAAACTGAAGAATGAAGAGCCCAAAAATTGAAGTCTTCAGATAGCTTAAGTTTGTATCTATTTTGTAAACCTTCATTTTAGGTTAATATAAGTAAAATTATGATTCTGGACTAAAAATACAAAAGAGTAAGATATTTATTGGGTAGCTAAATTATGCTAAAACTATTCTTAGGATAAAAATAGAAAAATATATTGCTAGATATATTTTAAAATTATATCATGTAAATATGTTACAAAATTAATGACATTAAATCAATTGAAATGCAATGCATAGATTTCAAAACATCGCATAAAAAAAGTATATGATGAAGTTTGGAGAGGAACAGAAAGAATTTCTTTAACAGAATCAAAGAAAAAAAAGTAAAGAAGGAAAGCATCAAACACAAAATATTATAGTAAAAATAGCCCCCAAATGTATGAGTAATCACAGTAAATTCAATGGTGGTTGGAAATGCTTAGTAAGTACATAGACACCAATAAAATAAAGAGGTTAACACGTTGGGTAAACATAAAGTTACATGTTACTTGAAAGAGGTCACCTAAACAAATCCACATTACAAGTTTAAACATAAAGAAATGAAAAAAGACACAGAATGCAAATACTAGTCAAAAAGAATTTGTTAGCAATATTGATAGCAGATTACCTAATGTTTAAGGAGAAAGAGCCCAAATAGGTTTAAGAAGAGTGCATTTTAAAAAGAAGCAAGTCACCAAAATATACAGCAGCCATGAAGTTTCTTCACTTAACAGTATAACTAAGAAGTTGGCAAAGGAAAAAAGACCAATGTTGCCGACACATAGTATAGTGTCTTTTGTTGGGCTGTTGAGTCACGGTCATGGCAGTGCTTGAAGGTCTCATAGGTGGGGATCCAGTTTGCAGCACATTATACCTGTAGAGAGTGTAAACCTGGGAGTTGGAAGGGGAGAAAGTATTTTTGTCTGGTTTTTATGGTAAAATCTATGTCTCCACAAAGGATAGGGGTTAGGGGGAACAGCTAAGAGAAGAGAGAGAAAAGGAGCAAAGAAAGGACAGGAGGGAAGAAAAGAGGAGGTGAATCACACAAGCAGTGGAAAATGAACATTTCTTGAAGCTTATTAACCTTATACTAGTGCATCATCCCATAAAGGTGAATTTATCCCTGCTAAAGAGGACAGCTGATAGATGATATATGACTGGGGGAAACATGGAACCAAGAGATGCTTGGTTCCATGTATTGGACACAACTCCCTAAAACTCTTGGCCTTGCCAAATATTCATTTCCCTTTCCTTGCCCTTCCCTCCATCTGGGTTACTCTGTGTCCTCAGAATGCAGGCCCTGAGGTTTTTGCTACATACTGGTGTCTTTGATGAAATACATGCAGAATGTTAGATTGACCTTCTGTCATTGAATTTCAAGGCCCCTACTAAAACAATGCTGTCCAGACCAATTTTATAATCTTTTCAAGTTTCCTTTATAAGCTATCCTATCAAAGAAAAATAGATAGCTCAGCTGAAAATGAAATCAAAGTTGGTCCTGAACATAGTTGCAGACTTGGAGGGTCAAGCTGATATTAAGTCAGTAGATGAGTTTGGTTTCTGAAGAGCAGAGGTGGGCATCCCTGTGTTTTGGGGACTAAGTATAAATTCTCAGAATGCATAATTCTTCCTCCCAAATACATTGAGACATCCAGGCATGTCAATATATGTTCTAATAAACTCTAGACGCTATTTGAAAGACACCGAAGTAACACCACCATGGACAAATGAAGCCCGTTTGAGGACTTGAAGGAACCTGGCCACACATCTTTGGTGTGGAAAATAATTTTAGCACTTGCTCCACTTTATAGATTAAAAAAACAAAGTTTCAAAAAAAGTTAAGTGACTTGTTAAAAAAACACTAATGCTTTTTAGTAACAGCTAGAATAGAACTCCCAGACCAAAGCTTTTTTCTAAATTGGTGGAGAGAATCTCCTAACTCAAAAGAGTGGCTAATGGGGAAAAAATAATCATGGTACTGCACCTTGCTTATTTGACTGGCCCTCAGAAAGACTTTGGGGTAGTGGTTGAACCATGTTGAACCAGATTTATTTGATAAACCTCTTCTCACCATTGCCTTATGCACATTGTGACAAAGCAAGGAATTAGTCTATGCTGGAGTTAAGAATTCTATCTGAATATAGTTTATTGTTTCAATAGACAGTTTATTAATGTCTTTAGTTTTGAAATAGAATCTTGAATTTTATAATCAGGTTTGGTGACTGAGTCAAATATATATCTGATAGAATTTAAGAGTTAAACCATACTTTAAAAATCCTTAATGTTTAACTAGAAATATAACACAAACATTGGGACATTCTGATTCTGGGTGTGGCTTCCCTGTGAATAGGAAGACATTTAGCAAGAAAACCCTTACATGCATATAGGCTTTGCATTCACTATTGAAATGCAAACCAGATATAGAGTCAAGTCAGCAAAATAATGATTACCACAAATAGGTGTGCTAAGTTGGGTTGTTAGCAATTTATCCAAATTAAGAGTTGAGGCTTTATCATAATCACTAGAGAAGTATTCAATTCATATTATTTTCACATGTGATACTCATCCTAATTTCTAAGTTTACCACCATCATCTTCCAAAATATAAACATATATTCTACTCATAGCTCACTTCAGAGAGTTTCCTCAAATTAGAAGGTAATCTACAATGGAATATAACATTTATTTTTTTTAGGAAACCCTCCAAAATTTTCATTTTTATTTAGATTTTAAGAGTCTTTGGGTATTTCCTTTTTCTCAGTGTTTTACTATCATACATAGTATCAATTAGGGTCAGTGATAGGACTCTCAAAAAGAATAATGTCAAAAGCTTAATAAAAGGGACAATTTAAGGGGAAAGAATATGGGAAACCTAAGAGTTTGCATAGTACTTTGGGGCTGGAAATAGTTGGGAACCATGTCTAAACCCAAATGGGCAAAAAACCAAAACAAAAAAAAAAACAAACAAAAAACAGTGATTACAGAGCCTAGGGAGTTTGGCCATAGCTGAGAGAGAGCTGCCTAACAGCAACTGTTGTCTTTAGCAGAAAAACACTGTCAACTCACATTGACCCATAGAAAGGACATTGAGGGAGTAAATATTCACCCTACTCATGACTTCCCTTCAGATCTTCTGTTGATTCTCCCATTAGACAAAGCCAACCATAAACCAGAGAGAAAAGGAGTAAAAAAACTCCAAGGGGAGAAATGCTTCATGACTCTACTTATATAAAGCATCTTAACTAATAACACTTATTGAAACAAAGACTGAAATTTTGGTTGCCAGGGATTGTGGAGGACAAGGAGAGGAAGAATCAAGGGATTTCTGTCCAACGGGTATAAAGCTTAATTATGAAAGATAAGTTCTAGATATCTGTAGTATAATATTGGCCTGAAGTTAAAAATGCTGTATGATGCTCTTTAAAATTGGTGAAGAGGGTACATCTCATGTTTAGTATTCTTACCACAATTCTTTTAAAAGTCATCTGAGAAAAATATTTTTTAAAAAGCCTCAAGGGATCCTCCACAAGGTCCAGGAGCTCTATAAGGTCCTCTACCAGGTCTTCCTCCTGCCAGAATCTCTATCAGGAAAAGAGGCAAAAGAGACTGCTGTTATTTAAAAATACTCTAGAGCATCTTGTTCTTCTTCACAAGGCCTGCCCTCAGGAGAAACTATTTTACCAGATCCTCTTCTGCTGGGATTTCATCAGAGCCTAAATAATCTGATGGAAGGGAGTTTCCCAACTCAATCTCCCTTTAGTCATCTGGTCCCATGTAGTTGGGAAAAATACTGAAAAGAGCTGGTGAAGTTCACAGACTGGGACACAGACTCACTATAAGACTATAGGAATATAAGACCCTAGTACTATAGAATGCTTCATCCCCCTGCACACCTCACCACTACATCATGAAGAGCTTATTTTCCACAGTAAGTTCTACCTAGTATAACATGTCCGCCTTTCAGAAAAAAAAATTACAAGGCAAACTAAAAGTGAAAACCACAATTCAAAGAGTTTGAACAAGCATCATAACTAGCCAGATATGGCAGGAGTGTTGGAACTATTAAACCAGAAATTTAAAAATATAAATCCAAACTAAGCAAATTAAAGCCAACTATACAGAATAAAAGACAAAATAAAAATTAAAGCAGAAGTCAGTAAAATTGAAAGCATTAAATTAATAGACAAAAATGAAAATCAGCAGCCAAAACCTGGTTGTGATAGTTGTGATGCCAATTTGAGCAGGCTAATAAATGCCCAGAGAGCTAGTAAAACATTATGTCTGAGTATGCCTACAAGGGTATTTCTGGAAGAGGTTAGCATTTGAGTCAGTAGACTGAGTAAAGAAGATGGCTCTCATTAGTAAGCTGGAATCATCCAACCCCTTAAGTGCCTGTATAGAATAAAAAGGTGAAGGACAGGCAAATAAATTTCTTCTCTCTCTCTCTCTCTCTCTCTCTCTCTCTCTCTCTCTGAAGCTGGGATATTCATCTTTCCTGTCCTCAGATTTCTCAACATCACAACTCCAGGCTCTCAGGTCTTAATACTTAGGGTTTTACACCAGCAGCCCCCAGGTTTTCAGATTGAGAGTGAACTACACCACCAGTTTTCCTGGGTCTCCAGCTTGTAGAAGACATTTCATGGACTTCTCAGCATTCATAATTGTGTAAGCCAATTCCCACAATAAATCCCCTCATATATCTACATTTATACATATCTATCTATATCTATAATCTATGTCTGTATTTATATCTAGATATATCCTGTTGGTTCTGTTTCTCTGGGGAACCCTGACTAATATACAGCCTTAGGCAATGCAAGAGAAAAACCATAAGATTTTTTAGCTCGCACCCTACTTACTCACAGCTTCCATCAGAATACCTGGAAAACTGTTTTTGCCTTTGGAAAATAGACTCATAACAAAAAGAAATAGATTAGCTCCTATGTCTCCCAGTCAATGATTACAAACATCGTTAAAAGAAGGTTGCACCAGTTAGAGGAAAATAAGGCCAGTTTTCGCCCCAAAGAAATAATGTTCTCGAGGGAAATGTTGGCAGATCTCATCGAGCAAAGTGGAAGAGAAAAGACAGTACATCAAGCTTATGTGAGTATAAAGATACTACCATGACACCATAATAGTAATAGATGCTTAATGGACGCTGACTCCAAGTCAAACTCTATATTGCAGGTTTTAATTGCATAATCCATTTAATCCTCAAGTCAATGACACAGGCATGATTATTACCACTCTATTGATTAGGAAACTGAGGCTAATATATTTTAAAGGCTATGTTCAGTTCATAAAGCTAGTAAATGATAGAGTCAGAATATGGCATGCTAGTTCGTCACACAGCTCTGGGTCAGTTTGTGTGGATTTGGATCTCTGCTGTCCTATAATGTTCCTACATGACCTTGGGCAAGCAGTTCAACCACTTCCTGAGTTCCAGTGTATTCAGTCGTACAATGAAGAGATTAGTAATACTAGCTTTGTTAGGTTGTCATGAAATAATGCATGTAGTGGGTGGGGTGTTCACAAACAGTATGTGTGATCATAGATGCAGAATAGGAAGCACGGCTTATTGTGGTGTTGCATGTATCACGGGATTGGTCCTGTAGCTATTAAATGTTTGCATCATCCCCTAATGCCCCTTAATCAAATTCTGTTACTGCCAATCAATTTTCTCATAGTACAGTTTCTTTTCTCATGGAAACATGTACTAATCAATTAAATGGGTTTTTGCTGGAAGTTTATATTAATAAATTAGCATTCTATTTTTATGCATCACAAGTTGACTTTTATCAATCATCCTGAATTGGCACCATTGAGTCAGACACTGTCAAGATCCACTTTCCAAGCCTGAAAGTGGGAAAGTTGAACAATGGCAAAAGGTTAATTCACCAAAGGAAAAGTACTTTGGGGGATTATGTAAGGATGATACCAAGGCCTTCCCCTGGAAGATTTCCTGTTTCTTACTGTAGGATCCCTTTAAACATCTACTAAAGGCTATTTCAGAGCCGGGTTCGGTGGCTCAGCCTGTAATCCCATGCCTTGGGAAGCTGAGATGAGTGGATTGCCTGAGCCCGCAGGTTCGAGACCCACCTGGGCAACTTGGAGAGACCTCATCTCTACAATAAATAAATAAATAAATAATTAGCCGGATGTGGTAGCGTGTGCCTGTAGTTCCAGTTACGTGGAAGGTTGAGGCAGAAGGATCACCAGAGCCCAGCAGGTCGAGGCTGCGGTGTCCGGGAGCAGCCACTGCACTCCAGTCTGGGCCACAGAGTGAGACTCCAACTCAAAAAAAAAAAAAAAAAAAAAAAGCTATTCCAATATCATAGGTGGACAAAACTCCCATAGTTAAGCTACTATGAGAGTACTGGAAACTAAGTCCTGTGTCATGAAACCAATTTTTCTCCATTTAGTAGTACCCAGATGTCTGCCTCAGAGTGCCCTTTGGGTGTCCAGAGTTAATGCCAAGCCCTGCATACCTGCCCCTTGTAATATATTGACTCCATTTAGTAAAGAGCTTGGGCAGCCCTGTGTTCAATAATTGGAACATGTGGGGATTCCAACTCCCTGGCCTAATAACATGCATTAAAACAGTCATTTTTCCATTTTTCAATTCCCCTCCTTCTTGCTTCTCTTCCTATTCCAGCCCTTTATTTATCCATTTTTAAATTGTTTGATGTTACCAAAGAGGCCCGAACCCTATGAAATAGAGAAATCTGAATTTTGGATGCCTGGAATCTGTGCCACACTGAGCTCTGTGAGGATCAGGGAACAAAAAGGGTAAAGGACAGTGGCTGCTTGTTATCTTAAAAAGATGCAGATCAGCCAAAGATTATCAGACCATCAAATCCGGGGTCTGCTGCAACCAAACACCTTTTGTCAGGCGTGGAATGGGTCAAGATGGATTCAGGGCTTTATTGAAAGATCATACAGGATGAATGAAAAATCTCATTATTTCTTGCTCATTACTTGTTGATTAAATATTGATTGCCTTGTTATTTACAAGTCAGCTAATATGAAGTGACTTCTGAGGTCAGTTATTTGGGGGCAGGGGAAAGACAATTTGCTAAAACAGACAGGCAAATGAATAAGAGGGCTGGATTTGCTCTTGGTTTTTAGCTTCAGTTAAAATGTCACACTCAATAGTGTAGATCAATGCCCACTTTATTTCCTCATAGCCATCTTATTACCTTCATGAGGCTTCCTTTGATGCTTTCTAATGACCCTCTGAGCTTCCTGTTCAGCTCACCATCTGCTTTCAACTAAAAGGAAATCCCTTCCTGCCCCCTTGCTACTGATGGAGAGGCCATTGATATGAGGCTGGGCCAGGAGGATCAGTCAAGTATTGTCTAGGGTCAGCAGTGCAACACTCACTGCACTTTACCCCCCGTCCTTTGCTTTCCTTTGTGTGTCTTCAACATCAAAGCTCTAGCTCCTCTTCCCACAATTCCAAATAATGTCAAGGTGGTGAAACAAGAGGCTGGGCTAAACATTCCCACTCACGGTCACCATGTGGGTCAGTGTGTGTATGACTTTATTCCTTAGGAAAGGAACTCTTACCTATTATTTAAAATCTATCTTTCCTATCAGGAAATTAATGTCTTTGATAACAGCAAAACTGAGCAACTAACAAACAAAATTCACCTTCCCTGCAATCAAGCAAATTGTGATTTTAAACGGCTTATGGCATGCACCAGTCAAAAGAATATCAAGTGATCTTCAGCTATGGAAACCACAGTTTACTTTTTTATCTATAAAGAGGACCTTTTGTGAATATGATTTACTCCTTTAGAGAGGTGTTTGGCTTCTATGCTGCAAAATACTCTGTTGACTATTTAGTCTAGTTTTCTCTGAGTATAAATATTTTATGTGTTGGGATGTGCAGGGATTCGTCAATGCCCTCCTATTGGCCAGAGTTCTTACTCAAACTTTCTGCATCAGAAAGAAAAAGGAAAAGTGAGTCTAGTGAAAAACTTTTTCTCTGGCAGACACACTTAATTGGCCTCTGAAATGAAAAAATTTCCAACATTGTATGGCTAGAGGGAGGAATGAGAATACAGAGAAAAAGGTTCAAACTCTCTAAGGTTGATATTCAAAGCCAATGTCGACCTGAAGATGAAAACCATAACAATTTCTCTGGGTCTTTAAGAAACTGGCTCAGTAAGTTTTGTTGCTGCCAAATTCATAATTTAAGGGCTCTTCCCACCTATTCCTACCTAAACTGTGTGAATAGAAATTATTTAGCTATTTATTTAACTTTATCAACCTTTTTTCTCAGAGTCTTATCAGGATTCCCTATAAAGTCCTGTAACGTAGAGCCACTCACAGTGTACCACAAACAACACCCTTCTCCTGTTTCCTTATCAGTCATCTTCTGCTTTTATAAGAATATCTTCTAAATGTCTCCCCTACTTTTTCTGCTTCCTTCAATCAACTGCAGTCACTAAATATTTATCTAGTGAAAACTATGAATATATTGTGATGCATTAAGTTGGTATAGCAAGGTTTATTAAATAACTAAACTCAAAATAATAAATTTTGAAATTTTGGTATTGAATTCATGAATTTTATGCTTCTTTCTGTAAGGTGTGGAGACATTTTCTTTACTCTCATGAAATTTAGAAATCATAAGACAACTAACTTGCATTCTTTCTGCAATTTCATGACCCTCAATGAATCTACTTGAACTTCACTGATAAAAGAAACTTTTGCAATAAAATATAAAAATCTTAGAAAACAATATTTCACACTTTCTATACCCAGGAACGCTTGCATGAAATGATATTCTATTTAATCTTTCTGCATAACTATTCTTGACTCAGAGGATTGTTTAGTTTATAGAAGATCTTAACCTAAGATATAGTGTAGGAGAAACAATAACTGGTCTCACAAAATGTTTACACAGAGTTATAAAAAATAGAAACATAGCAGAACATGAAAGGTGATGAGGCTTAATTAGAAAACATTTAACTTTCTGAGTATGAGAGTCATATTCTGCTTTCAGACCCAGCCATGCCTTCCCATAACCTCTTTGTGTTATTGAACACAGAATGCTGGACTGGATGAATTTCACAATCTGATTCAGGATGGCAGTTCTTATGGATTAACCATTTCATAGAAAGCTGAATAGCTAAGATACTGTACAAAAGTGCACAAGAATTACCCCATACCTCTATGTGGTCTCTGATTGTGATGGACTGAACTACAAGAATTACCTTGCCCTTATCCATTTTTGACCTTGGCTAACCCAGGCAGTATGGCTTCTGCCACTTTCTGCTAGTTTTGTATATATGCAGGTTCCTAACATTCTAATGTCAAGTGATACATGGAAAAAATTCCACTAGCAAGACAGCCTAGCCATTAGCAAATGATAGGAAAAAACAAAACAAAACAAAAATGGGAAGGCAACCTCGTACTTCTGTTCAAGAATGGCTAGCAAATGTGTTTCTTCCTCTGTCAACATTAGTGGAGTAATTGTGACTGCCTGGATCATAATGTTGAAAAGAATTCTGTGGTAGCCTCAGAGCAGAGAGCAAAGAATTCTGTGATTGTATTACTATCTATTGTTGCATAACTAATTGCCTCAAAACATAATAGATTAAAGCAACAAACATTTGTTATATCATAGTTTCTGTAGGTTAGGAATTGGGAAGCAGATTAACTGGGTGGTTCTAACTCATGGAAATCACAGGAGGTTGCAGGCAAGATATCTGTAAAGGCTGTAGTCATTTGAAGTCTTGATTGAGGGTGGGAGATGTGCATGCATGGTGGTTCATGCCTGTTTGCAGCTAGTTCCTTGCCAGCTGTTGTCCAGAAACCTCAATTTCTCATATGTAGGTGTATCCTCACAACAGATCAGCTGGATTTCCCAGTACCTGTGATCAAAGAAAGAGATGGCAATAATAATAGTGATAGCAATAGAGACTGAGAGAGATAGATATAGATGGGAGAAGGAGATGGAAATAGAGATATAGAGATAGAGATAGAGACAAAGATGGTGATAGAGATAGAGATGAAGATGACCTAGAGATAACAATAGAGATAGAGACAGTAATAGTGAATGAGGTAGGTGGAGACAACATAAAAAGAGATAGATGGGGATGAAGATAGAGATAGAGATGGAAGTAGATAGACTAGATGGAGATGAAGAGAAGCCAGAGAGATAGAGATGGAGATTTGTAGACATAGAGATGGAGATGAAGATAGAGATGGAGACAGCAATAGAGAAAGAGGCATAGCTAGAGGCTTAGATAGATGATAAATGGATAGATAGACAGACAGATAGATAGATGACAGGATAGATAGATGCTAAGATAGATGGATGATGTTTTGGATGCTTAGATAGATGGATAGATATAGGTATCAAACTGTAGCTTTTTATACCTGGCCTTAGAAATTACTCCACCATCACTTTTACCATAATGTGTTGGTCACAGAGACCAGCCACAATGGGAGCCAACAGGAAAGCTGGCTGCCATCGAGCACAACTAGCTGTTTGCAATGGATGAGTAAATGGAGAGTAATGGCAGATGTTGTTGGTTGGTTCTGTCTTAGAGGTTAGCATGGTTAGGTCATGCAAGGTTTCCATAATTTCATTTAAAAGATTCAGTATTTACCTTATTCTATTGACCATAAAATGGGAGAACAATTTCTTTAGGAAAAGGTCATTATATATGTATAATCTGTCTCTTTTCTATTAGTTTAGGTGCACTTTACTCATCTCTTTAACAAGTATTTATTGAGTAATGACTACTTAGCACAGGAACTTTACTATGCAGTGCAAAAATACTTTTAAAAGATACATGGCACCTGAGTCAAAGAGCTCTGTCTAATGGAAACCAAACATTAGAATCATAGGAACATATAATATAATAGATCTATAGCACCAAATGATTAAGACTTTAAATTTTTGAATCAAATGATTCCATTGTGAGAGACTGCCATATTCAACTGGTGTCTTCATTTCTGATTGCTTCATCTTCAACTGGACTTTACTACTTTATTAGATTTATTCTGAACAAAGGTGACACTGTAACTTTTCATGATTTTCAATTACCAACAGGGCAAATGCCAAACAAGTCCCCTTGACCCCGGGAACATTGGACAATTTTTAGATAGTCTAGGCTTCAAAAGGCACAAAACAGTATGCATTATTATATTATTATACTATACTCTATACTATATAGTATTGTACTCTCATTCTGTGGAAAAAGACTACGGATGCCTTCAGACTTCAAAGCGTTCTGTAACTCTTAAAAAGCTTAGGTATGACTACATATCTATTAAAATAGACAAAATCTAGAACATTAATGACACCAAATACTGGAAAGGATGTGAGGGGCTAGGGCCTCATTCATTGCTGCTGGGATGCAAACTGGTACAGTCACTTCGAAAGACAGTTTGGCAGTTTCCACTCTCCTTGGCATCACCCAAAGGTGTTGCAAATTTACATCCACACAAAAACCTGCGTATGTATATTGATAGCAGCTTTACTTCTAATTGCCAAAACTTAGAAGCAACCAAAACATCCTTCAGTATGTGAATAGATAAACTCTGGTATATCCAGAGAATGTACTATTGCTTAGCACTAAAAAGAAATGAGCCCTGAAGTCATGAAAAGACATGGAGGAAATTTAAACACATATTACTACATGAAAGAAGCCAGTCTGAAAACACCACGTACTATATGATTCCAACTATATGACATTCTGGAAAAGAGAATATTATGAAGACAGTAAAAGGATCAGCAGTTGCTAGGGGTTAGAGAGCTGAGAAAGGGATAAATAGATGGAGCACAGGAAATTTTTATGTCAGTGAAACGACTTCATATACTATTGTGATGGATATGTGCCATTATACATGTACAACACCAAGAGTAAACCCTAATGTCAACAATGGACTCTGAGTAATTATAATGTGTCTGTAGGCTCACCAGTTGTTATGAATGCACTGCTCTAGCCAGAGATGTTGATCATGTGAGAAGTTATGCATATGTGGGGACAGAGGCATATGGGGACTCTCAGAACTTTTTGCTCAATTTTGCTGTGAAACTAAAACCGCTCTAAAAAATAGTCTATTTAAAAATTTAAAAGTCGATATGAGAACTTAGGAATATGACCTCTCTCTAGGTGGTGCTTTATGGGAATCTTTATTACCTACCCTGACTTCCTCAGCAGTCTAATTTCCTACACTCTCACACCTCCCTCCCATCATCTAGTGTATGCTTATAAAATTCTGAAATCCTGAACGCTTGTTCTGACTCCTGGCCCACTTCTGTGTTTCTCATCTCTCTGTGACTCTGCATATACTTTTATCATTCATGGGGTGTATTTTCTCTTTCCTTCTTTTTTTTTGAGTTGGAGTCTCACTCTGTCGCCCAGACTGGAGTGCAGTGGCTGCTCCCGGCCACTGCAGCCTCGACCTGCTGGGCTCCGGCGATCCTTCCACCACAGCCTTCCGAGTAGCCGGAATTACAGGTATGCACTACCACACCTGGCTGATTTTTGATTTATTGTAGAGATGAGGTCTCTCCAAGTTGCCCAGGTGGGTCTCGAACCCACGGGCTCAGGCAATCCACTCACCTCAGCCTCCCAAAGCGTGGGATTACAGGCTGAACCACCGAGCCCGGCTTCTCTTTCCTTCTTAAAGATCTTCCCTTCTATAAATATTCCCTGGTTTTCCTGACAGAATTTGTTGATCAGTCAAAATATATATATATATATATATATACACATTTATATGTATAAATAAATATTTAATAGATGCTAGTGTATAAAATATATACTTATATAATATATAAGATATATAAATATGAAAATATATTTAAAAACTAGCATATATTTAAGTGATATTTTTTAGGCACTGTCCTAAGCATCAGTGTCATAAGATTAGATAAAAAATGATCCGAGACTCAAGGATTAACACAGGGTAGAAGACATGTAAACAATGTATTATGGTTCAATATGATAATTCAGACAATATAGAACATGTAGAAAGATGTGTGTTAGTACAAAGAAGGAATTACTTCTATCTGCAAAAGTGGGGCATGAACAATGTTGCTCAAATACATGATGTAACACCAGATTTGAGTAGTGCTTGGAGCACAGGAACAGCAAGGGCAAGCAGAAAGATGTAAAAATATTGTGTCCTGCTGGAGTGTGTTGCACCTACTCTCCTAGCTTTTACCACATTGCATTTGTAGTTGTAATGAGACCGTCTCTTCCCACTTGACTATGAACTCCATAAAATCATGTCCTAGTTCCTATTATCTTGTCACTTCCACCGGGTGGGTACTCAATATCATCTTTTGAATGAATGATTTCATAAAGTTCGCTACAATTCTCACAATTCATAATTTAAGAGATTAATATGCACTTTTATATTTTTTATGCTCCTTGGTATGAATAAGACCTGCATCACAAGAAGACATGGCTAAAGTGAGAGTCAAATAGGTTCAATACTCTTCCTTGAGCAGGTGGACCATATGTGACAATGGGTCTATAGTTTGACACACATATGGCAATAGCAATGGTAGTGCTGCAATAGGTGGGATTTGGATGGTTGGTGATGTGTTAGAATGGGACATCAGTTTTCAGCGTTGTTTTTTTTTTTTAAATATTTAAAAGCCTTACTCTGTCACTGACTTTCAGTATTCACAGACTAGGCAGGGTGGATGGATACAATAAATAAATGTCCCTTGGGAGACTCAAGTGCACTTGGTGAAGGCAATAAAGAGATGGCTATAGTGGGGAGAAGGATGGGCAATCTTCTATGTTAATACTTTAATTTAAATGGATAGTATATTGCGGCAGTGAAATTCAGGAGATGGTTAGAATGTGGATGATGGGGAGAATAGGGAAAGAAAAGTTGGGGTGTTGTGCAGTTATAAGGCCAAAGAATATCACCCTTTAAAATACAAAGCAGCTTTAAAGTACTAAACAAAAGTAGACAATGTGAGAGGAACAAGTTTTTGAATGGCATCACCCAGAAGAAATAATACACTTGTTATGCATTACAGTCCTCAAAATGCTATTTCAGCATTCTAGGTATTAAAAAAAGAATCTTATGTGGTCTTGTGGTGAAAGACTGTAAAGATTATTTAAAGTAAACTGTGGGTAAATATAAAACAAACCCAGATAATTTATCACAAAAGTGAAGGTACATAGATAAGATGTTTATGAATAACAAGGACAGCTTACATATTATTTCAAAAAATTCATTTTTCGTGAAAAATATGGCACATTTTATTTAAAGGAGAATAACCCTTATTTTTTTTTCCCTCAGCTTTATAGCCTCTGGTACAGTCTTACTTAGTGCTACGAATATAACATGGTGACTATTTTGAAAATGTTTTAATTATATAATGACCCTCTGGGAATTTTGACTTGTAGGATAGATATCTTTCAACTCAAGACAAATATTGCCTTAAGCCTGGGAGTTCAATGACTCAACAAATGTGGTTGCCAATCAATTGCTAATCAAAGAAAAAAATGGAAAATGAGAATGAAGATATGCCCATGTAACTTGTGATTCTTTCATTAACAACATCCAGAATTTTGTGCAAGAAAATTGACTGTCTCATTGACTCTCTCTGTCTAAGTGGTTCAATGACTAAACATCCTACACAGTTTTTCACAAAAGGCTGCAGTGGTGGACTTGGGTTTTTATCTGAATCACTGAGTTTTGCTTTGTAGTTCTGAAATCAGCATGCCAATTTATGTAGCCCTGTTAGTTGCCCACCAATGGTTTCTCCTTTTCTTCTGATCATACAGTTACTGTGTTTTTTCATCTGCAGTTAAATTGCGGTTCTCATCACAGATTGGTTTCTGACCAATGTCTTGGTGCATAACAAATTCCCCAAGTGATTGTTACCCTGTCTTTATCCCCATCTACTGGTTGATTAGAGGGGTCTACAAGAACCTAGAAGGTGGTGGAACAACCAGGTGGAGCACCTGGTTTCTAAAATACTACAAAAGACTCCTTTTCACTTGAGCATGAGCAAGAAGTCATCTTTCTTGTGCAAACTTTTTCCAATTAGATGCTGTTTGTTGTAATGGTTAGCCCACTCTCATTTTTCCCAATACAAAACTTTCCTGTATCTTTTGTACATGCTTTTGTTTCTTTACCAAATGTTTAGTTGGCTTGTATTCTTGCACCTAACAACCAAGAAAAAATATAATAGATAAAAAGAGATGTTTATATTACTAAGAAATACAGGAGAGGATGAGTAGCAAAATCATATAAAAACCTCTTCTAAGAACAATTTTAAATATAACCAAATCCTGGTTATATTTAAATATAACCAAATCCTATCATTGTGTTTGGAAAGGGTGTTGAAGAAAACAATCTTTAGGCAACTCACATTGACTACAAGATAAGAAGCATTCTGATTTTATCAAACATATTTGATCTTACATTTAGTGTGCCATGAGTGTCCCATGTCAACGGTCTTTGATCTGTTTTTCTTGTGAAGCAAGATAAGCAGCACTTTATAAGAACTCCATAGTGTTCATTGTTATATATATATAATATATGTATATTATATATATATATGTATCCTATAATGTCATGTTGCATGCCTTAACTATGCATAGTAAAATTTATTTTAAATAAAATAATATTCCCTGGAAACTCTTGTCATAATGAAAACAAGTTCATGCTGTTGGAGCAAGCTCACTTATCCTAGCTGTGTCATCTGAAATCTCCAGGTAGGTAGGTTTGGGGTATTTGAAGATGTTGATCTTTTGCAAATTTGAGATGCCAGCACTGTCCAAGTCTCCTTTATTTTTATCTATCTATCTATCTATCTATCTATCTATCTATCTATCTATCTATCTATCTAGATTGGAAAATATAATTTATTTAGAAGGTTAATTAGAAAGAGAGAAGATTCACCTCTCAAAGGTAGCAAAGGGGGCCAAAGGGAGGAAACATGGCAGCCATAGCTCAAAAGTCATATGAACATGCCAGAGTTTAACAAGGCAATGACCCTAAGTCTTCTTTAAATGAATTTTACAATGATCCAAAACAAGATGTTACAGTCAAAAAGATGTTTGTTGAACAATTTCAGTGTTCATATTCCACTAGAAAGGTCACATAAATGAAAGTCCTATACCTCATTCCCCAATACATCTGTTACAAACTTGTCAGGTTAGGAGAGGAAGCCTTCACCAGTTAAAGAGACTGCACACAAAAATTCATAGAAAGGACAGATTTCAATACATCATGTTCAAGAAGTGATACTCTCAGAGATTTACACTACTGCTCTTTTGCAAAATCTTTGATTTGCTTTTGATATGCATTTTCACTCTTTCTAATGCAACTAGATCTTAGTACATATCACATTTTAATAAGAAACAAGCAGATATTGATGTGTTATATATATATATATATACACATATATATACATATATATATATATATATATAACTGCAACAATTCCAACAACTTTTTCTAAGGGGTATGAATATCAAATTCAACAATACACTAAAGAAAATGGAAAATAGAATGGGAACCCATCCTTGTATTTGGCAACGAGAGAGGACATATTTAAGTGACAGCTTTCATTTATTTTGGGAGACTGCTGGAAATTAGCAATACTTAGAGATTACTGAAAAGACACTAGTGTGAATCAAGCCTACAGTCTTGAAAATTTGCATATTACTTACTAACTCATTTTTTTTCTTGAAATCATTCATGAGTACAAAACATGTGTTCCTTGTTATACACCATTGGTGGGCATTTCTGTTATTGAAGTCCATGCTCATCAAAGCAATGAGCCTTTATCATAAAGCTTCAATTGCTCTTCTTATCCAAATGCCTATAATTAAAATATATGCACTTTTAAACTGTAGAAGAGTTGATGTAGCAATATGGTTGTAAGTTTTGGGCACAATTATCCAAAATTCCAACTAATGCCAAGCAAATGGTACAACAAATAAAATCACCACTATCATTATAAACAGCAACAAAGCATTTACAAAGTACACAGCGTCTGTAGATAAAACTTTTAAAAGTAGAGGTAGAAGAGTTGTTCAATGTGGTCTATATCTTCAAAGAAATTGCAGATTATTTGGAAAAAAATTGCCTAAGGATAATAATTGACAAGATAGACAGCCTTTGCAATTTTGTGAGCAATGTGCAGATATGCACAAAAAAGTATGGGATAGGGACTATATGATTGGGCTGCAATAGATTAATATGAGTCTAAACTATGGTGATATCAAGGGAAATAGAAGTTAATGGGCTAATATAGGAAAATTGTACGGGATTTAGCAAAGGACATGCTATAGAGTTGTGGCAGGAGAGAGATAATTTAAAAATATACCCAAGGATTTGATTATAGGAAACTGCAAGATTGAAACAATGACTGAAAGTCATAAGGAAACAGAAGGGAAGATGGTGCAGGAGATGGTACAGGCCACAGATGGTGAGATTAATGTTGGGGATGTGGTGTATTATGTGATAGTCTACGTGTCATGAGGCTGCATATTTTGCCTTTGTCTTCAATAGCTAAAAGGCTACATTTATGTCATTCTCTGAACACTCAGCATTAAAAGTTTTTAAAATGATGAGAAAGAGAAAAATGCAAATTTGTTATTCCCTAATATATGGAATGAGTAACTAGATTTTTAGTGCCAAATGAACTGTCCACTGAAGATAAAGTATGATTTACCCCTGCTGTATCATATATGTGTGTGTATAATATAGCTTATATAGAATATATTCAGGATAACACAAAATTCCTCAATTTTTTTAAAAACCAGAACTCATAATGTTAGGTATCAGTCTATACCAATATGGATGGATAATTGAATCACCATTTCTCTTAAAAAAAAAGATAATATAATCACTGTCCAAGTCAGTGCTATTTACTCCTCTCCACTCACCCCATCCAAGCCCCATCTCAGTTTTTTATCCTCAAGTTGGTTTTCTCATATGCAATAGATGACTGTTATCACCAGTCTCATTTCAATTAGTTCCCATAAGAATGTAAATGAAATAAAGCTATCTTACAAATGGCTACTAAAATGTACCAAAGTTCTAAAAACTACTACCCAAGAATACTCAATCATTACAATTCATTGGTCATTATTCAATAATTAAAATTCAATAATGATTGGGGCAATCACTATCATCTGTAGAAAGGGAGCAAGAACTAGAAAATGTATTAACATTTTCCCGAGTATTTAGAAAGTTTTGAATTTGCTACAAAGGAAGGCTAAGGAATAGAAAAGAGACCTACCTTTTGTTGTGAAACCTATTAAGTACCAAGGACAGTACTGGTAACTGCATACTTCATATTGTTTTATTCTCCATCATATTTTTAGTTATATATTGGTAGCAGCATGTTTAATCATCTCTACAAAGTATCTATTCCGTACAATACAATACATCCATTTTAAGTGTGTAGTTCAATGAGATTTGATAAATATGCATTTCCATGTGACCAAAGCTGTAATCAAAGTTCCAAGTTCACAAGAACTCCCCAAGATAACTCTGCTCATCTTCAATTTTCCCCCAACCCTTGCCACAGAAAATCACAGATTTTCTTTCTGTAAGTATATAAGTATACTACTTTTCCATGGGCTAGAATTTCTTATAAACAGAACCTCACCATGTATACTCTTTGGTGTCAGATCTCTTTACTCAGCATAGTGTTTTCAGAGATTCATTCATGTTGTGGCAGGGCTCTCATCATATAGTACATTCATTTTTGTTACTGAGTAGTACTCCTTTGTATGCATACAAGGCAGTTGTGTATCACTCACCAGTTTTTTTTTTTTTTGACATTTGGCTCGGTTCCAGTTTTTAACCATGTTAAAGCTTCAGTGAATATTTATGTACAAATCCTTGTGTGGATACATTTTCTCTTGGGTAAGCATTGAAGTGTGGAATTGCTGGGTCATATGGTAAATGTACACTTCACTTTCTAAGGAACTGCCAAACTATTTCCCAAAGTGATGATAAAATGTTACACTCCCATCAGATGTTCAAGAATCCCGTTTGCTACACATAGCTGACAGCATTTGGTCTTGATCAGGTTTTTTTATTATTATATTTATCTTTTCTAGTGGACATGTCATGTTGCCTCATTGTGGTTTTAATTGCATTTCTTTGATGATTGTGATTATAAAGATTATAATGATCATCTTTCTATGTGCCTATTGGTCACTCAAATATCTTCTTTTACACAGTTTCTGTTCAAGGTTTTACAAGTTTTTGTTTATTTGTCTAAAGGATATATGGGATCATTAATATTCTCATAGTCGATTTATAATAGTTCTGAGATATCCTGAGAAAAGTTGATTGCAGATATATGAATTACAAATACTTTCTCTCACTTTTTGCTTTGCCACTGTGTGTCTTTATGTTTACGTGCATAAAGGCAGCATTTAGGTAGTTGTTTTTCTTTTTTTTTTAAATCCAACATGACAATCTTTTGCCATTTGATGGTGATTTTTAGGACACTTTCATTTAATGTGATAATTCACATAGTTGGGTTTAAATCTATTGGTATTTGCTTTATATATGTCACATTCGTTCTTTTTTTTCTTTTTGTTCTACCTTATTTTGCATTAATTGACTAATGGTATGATTCCATTTTGTCTCCTTTGTTGGTTGATTAACTATAACTCTTTGCTGCTTTATTATAGTGGTTTCTTTAGGAATTTCAGTGTATATCTTTAACTTTTTATAGTCTACATTGAAGTTACGTTATATGTTTTCACATACAGTATAAGAACCTAATAACAATAAACTTAAATTTCTCCCCTTTTCTTTGTGCTGTTGTTGACATACACTAATTGTAGGTATGTTATGAATCCCACACTGCATTGTTGGTTTTTATTCTTTTTATCAAAGAGTTGATTATCTTTAAAATGTTTGAATAATAAGAAAAAATTTCTATGCATCCACACATTTATAATTTCCACCACTCTTCATTCCTATATGTAAACACATTTTTATCTGGCATCATTTTCTTTCTGCTTAAAGCAGCTTAACACTTCTAGCAATGCAGATTGCACAGATTTTAAGATTTTAAGATTTTAGTCTATTTTCAAACTAACCACTTTACGTGCTGCAGTTTCTTTGATGCTGTGGAAGATGTAAGACTGCTATACATAGGACAATTTATTATACACAGCAACGTCAATAGCTAGAGTATCAGCATTTTTTGGTGCCAGGCTCCTGAACCCCAATTCTCCAAGGGTGACATGAAATTGTCAAATAGGATGCCACCATATATGAATTGGGTTGCATTAAAAAGAGGAGCCCTGAGCTTAGGAAACCTAAAGTTTTTATGGAGCAGTAACTATTCTTGCCTTTTTCTCTGGAGAGAGAAATCATCTTTACAATACTGGACAATAAACATGTCTGCTCTTTGCTTGAGAAGGAGACATTAATTCACAAGGCTTCCAAGACACTATCTTCCAAAGCTAATCGCTGTATAAACATTTATGAACAGTTAGTCTGGAACAAAGAGCAATCAGTTACTCATTTGAAAGATGTAGAGACCTATGAAAAGTTATTGCCTAATGTAGTTCTGCTATTGGTGAATTGTTTTGTGCAACTGAATACATTTTAATTTTATTTTTCAAAAAATATTTTTGCTGGGTAAAACCCTCACAGGCTGGAGGGTGTGCCAGGCATGTACAACTGGATCATTAGACCCTGTGTTCTAAGAGTTGGCAATAGCATATACTGCATCCTTCATGCTAAATTCCTTTTGAAAACCTTCCACACCCATGCCTCTGTTCACTGATATTAGTATGCTGTTCAAGAAAGGGTTTTTTATATTTATTTATATATAAACTTTTTTTGGAGTTATACTCACTCTGTAACCCAGGCTTCAGTGCAGTGGCATGATCACAGCTTGAAGCACTTTAACACTTCTTGCACATAGCTGAATTAATGAAGTCACATTTAGGGGAAAGTACATGGCATAAATACTATTCTCAATGAGAACTTCAGCTGGAAAATGAGAAGAATAATGGTTAAGAATCACAAAATCTTGCAGTCTCATCTAGTCTAGCACTAGCCATGGGTACAAAGTGTTTGTGAAACTGATCAGAAAAGATGACCTCTGTGATTCATGCTTTTTTTGTTATCATAAAAATGGACTGGTAAAAAAATTCACTCCTTCAAAACAGAGAGGATGCAAGCTTTTGCCTATCATGGCAAGTTTACATTGTGTGTGTTTGCTATTTTAGCATAACAATTCTGTTCTTGACATTTTTTCTTTTTGAGTTGGAGTCTCACTCTGTCGCCCAGACTGGAGTGCAGTGGCCGTTCCTGGCCACCCAGCCTCGACCCGCTGGGCTCTGGTGATCCTTCCACCTCAGCCTTCCAAGTAGATGGAACTACAGGCACTCTCTACCATGCCCGGCTAATTTTTTGATTTATTGTAGAGATGAGGTCTCGCCAAGTTGCCCAGGCAGGTCTTGAACCTGCAGGCTCAGGCAATCCACTCACCTCAGCCTCCCAAAGACGCGGGATTACAGGCTGAACCACCGAGCCCGGCTTCTTGATATCTTTAATATCTGCAGAGGCTATCTCATCAGATGTAATCAGTGTCATCTGGGGGCAATAATGCCAAAACAGATGTTTCATCAGCATTATGTACTTGTTCTGGCATCAGATTTTCATCAGCAATGACCTTGCCAAACCCATGAATGAATTTCTTTGTGATCAGTAAAACCTTTATTTCCATAATCTTTATTCAGTTTAATGCCATGTATTTATTAAATTTCTGCAACCAGCCTGTTGAATATTCACACTTCTCTTCAATCTTCAGCTTGTAATAAACTTGCTTGTTTCATCGTCAACATCTCAGATGACATGTGTTCACTGTGACACTGATAGTTCGTCCCTTCCAATACATATTTCAGATCATTTTTCTTTATGTGGTGTTTTTTTCTATAACCTCTGTTCTTCACTTTCAGCATAGAGTGTCAGCAGTTTATTCTTCTATTTCTTTAGGTCGTACGTGGTGGTCGTTGCAATAACATAGTCTACTGTAGAACATTTCACACTTACATTGTGCCCAGTTTCTCCAACAACTTAACTTTCTGTATTACAGGTAAGCATAAATTCTTCATCTTTTTCTTATGACTGATACCCATAGAGATGGTGGCATGCCATTTTTGACATCTTCAATAATATCTTTTCACCACAGAGAAGAGAATAAGTAAAAAAAATTTTAAAAACCAGCAAGTGATGCATGTAGGTCTTGGCTCCATGTAAGACATCATGGGGAACATGCTGTTGGCATGTCCAGCCTGCACATGTGCTTATTACTCTTTGTAGGTATGCTTGCGTGGAGGAATCTGGGTATGTATGGGAAAAAAAATGTCATAGAAAGGGAGCTAGGAGGGTCTTTTTTTCTTTTGGGTATGCCGAAAAAACTGTATGAAGTGCACATGCATTTTGACTGCAACCGGTCACATGAGGTCAGGTGTGAGAGTTTCCATTTGTGGCATCATAGCAGTACTCAATAAGTTTTGGATTTTGAAGTACTTCAGGTTTGGGGGTTTTGGGGATTAGGGATGCTCAGCCAGGGTAGGTAAGAAAGGGTCTTCATTGTGGTTATGCTAATTAGAGCTTGAAAACCAGCCCTCTGGATAGGGAGGCAGGAAACTATAGGTACGTTCAAAATTGGTTGAAGCAATTTTCACTGTTCATTGGTCAGGAAGAGACTTGGGTTAGGGCCACTGAAGATCTGGTGAATGAGAGTCAGTCAGCGTTCATGGCTGTTGAACAGTTTTGGTCAGATACAACAGTATTTCAGTTTTGTTTCCTCTAGGCAGGTCATGATGAAAGTGGTACATATTCCTTGCTTAGAGGCTAAATTATAAGGGGGAAGTTTTCTGTTTCTTGCTGACTCTTGGGTCATTTTCTGTTTTAGAAGTTTAGATGTTACTAGCAGGGTATTTGGGATATTGAGAGCCAGAGGAGCAAGTCTATGGGGTAGCTCAGTTTCAAGTTGGCTCTTCTTGTCTTTCTCCTAATCCTTGTTTATGTCAAACACTAAAATTAAGAGTGGGAGAAGAATTTGCTGTAAAAAATCATTTGTTTGAAAAATATTCGTTGTATTTATGTAAACGTGGTGATGGTATTTGGGACCATTTGATATAACAGAAAAATATCTGGATCATACAAATTTTTGTAATACATTTTGTTGAAATATAATTTGCTGAAATAGAATTTCAACAAGTATAATTTCCTCAAAAGGTATACTTTATACTAGATTTAAAACAGAATTCTAGAAGAGTAGAATATTTGTGAATTCTGGTCAGGCACGGTGGCTCATGCTTCTAATCCCAGCACTTTGGGAGGCTTAGGTGAGAGGATTGCTTGAGTTCAGGAGTTTGAGACCAGTCTAGGAAACATAGTGAGACATCACCTCTATAAATATTTTCTTAAATAAGAAAAAAAGAATATTTGTGAATTATTTACTTTATCAAAGTGCTTGAGTTTTTGTTGTGTTTTCTTATTTTCCTTCATTTCCTTGCCATTCTCCAAGAAAATTCCAGTGATTGGTCATTTTTGGATAGAAGTGGCATTTCAGTTATTAAGGACAAGTACACTGAATTTTCTTTGACTGAATAAATTAATATTCTTGTAAAAATCTTTGCCTAGTTTCATTATGTTATGTAAAACTCTAGTTTTTTTTTTTTTAGAAATAATAAAGGCTTTATAGAACTTCTTTAGAGATTCAAGTTATCTCAGTTTTCTTTGGTGATTAATATGGAATTTGAATGTACCAGGACCTAAGCATAGAGATGGAAAATATGATATATTTATCATTTTTAATATTTCTTGTCTATTACTTATATCTTAATTACTGATTGATATTAACCACATTCTTTTTTAATGTGAAAGATAATATTGTGAGATTTATTTTTATTTGCTGTGAATCCTAAACACATCAAGGTATTTTCAGATTCTGAAAGTTGCATCAGTCTAGACCCTGGGTGTAATTGATATTCTCTAATTGGTATTCCCATTGATATTAAAGGTAACATATGTTGCATTCATTAGAGTTAACTTTTGAGCATAACATTTTGAATGAAGATGGAAATGAATCAAGTTTATAACCATTCCGAATGCACCTTCTTGATCTCTTTGAAAAAATATCCATCCCTTAGCTCTTAATGCTTAAATATGAAATAGTGGTAAACTAAAACTGGATCAACCACTAATTTATTTCTAGAATTACTGATTAATATACCCACCACTCTATCGGGACTATGGAAGGCACAATACAAGTTTTTCTTCTAAATCACTTCTCATACGAGTTGGCAACAGATGATATATCTGTAGCAGAGAATGAGAAAACAATTCAAACAGAAATGAGTGCTATTAGTATTCAAAGTTTAAAATTTGGTCAATGGGATCAATATTCATGACATTATTAAGCAAAAAAAGATTACATCACATTAGTATATTTTTATTTTTATTCTGCATATATTACTTATATACTACATATAGTACTATATATAGAGAAAAAGCATATATGTATATAAGATATGCATATATATATATATATATATATAACGTGAAATGTTGATTGAAGTACTGTGTCTTTGGAGGTTAGTCAGGGGTTTCCTAAAGTTTTAAGAATGACAAGCTGAAGCTTGATTTACCAATGTCTAACAGTTTTTGATACTGAAACTGGTGTATCTAAGAAAAATAATCAGCTGTACAGTGAAGTATATGCTCGAATATGTGGTGTTAATAACTGACATTGTTCAGTGTGCAGTGGTTCATGCCTGTAATCCCTGTACTTTGGGAGGTCAAGCCAGGAGAATTGCCCGAGCCTAGGAGTTTGAGACCAATCTGGGTAACATAGTGAGACCTAATTTCTACAATAAATAAATAAATAAATAAATAAATAAATAAAGTTAGCTGGGCATGGTGCACACCTAGAATCCCAGCTACTTGGAATGCTAAGGTAGAAGGATTTCCCCAGGAAGTCAAGGCTGTTGTGATTGTGCCATCACACTCAGCCTAGGAAACAGAGTGAGACCCTGTCTCAAAAAAAAATTTTTTTTTAATCTCACGTTCTTGCTGCACATTGTAGATGTGGGTAGTAAGTGCCCTTAAGAATGTCATTATTACTAAATTTTTTTTAAAAGAATACAAGAGGAGAGTACAGGGTTATGGGACATTTACCCAGTTTTCAGTGTTTAGCTGGTAAAGAACCTGGGATAATCTACAGGAGTGGGATATATAGAATTTACTGTAATAATTTCACAAGCTATACTGTTGCATAATGATGAGCAGAGTTTTACTGTCTTGGAGATTTTTTTAAAACCTGACCTCAGTTAGTGGGACTTACAGCTGTAGCATAGACAGAACTTTCACCTATGCACCAGACCAGCAAAGTGTCATGGCTTTTTTTCCATGGAGTCCCTCAGAGACTCTGCCTGCAAATGTTCTATAAAAAGCAACTCTTCAAGCAAAAGTTGAAAGAATTTCAAATGAAATAGTAATGATTCTAGAAGAATATAAAAAAGACTAATCGCTTTTCCCTAGCAATTACTCTTTGATAGGATATATTATATACAATTGTAAATTAATACACAATTTATATTTTGAATCAGTCATGCACCATGTGAATGTCAAGACTGGCCCTATTAATCTTTCCTTGATTCACAACTTCATTGACACTTCATTTCCTATATTCCTGTATTAAGTGTGAAGCTCTGAAGGGGAGAATTATATTTGAAACAGAAATCTGTATCCATATTGAAATATACACACTTACAGACACAGACACATATATACATCACTGAGGAAGTTAAGGAGTTAGGAAACCTAGACAGACAGGCAGATAGGAATAGAAACATGAGGGTGGAAAATAAATATAGACCTTTAAAATATTTATATTAATTATCTCTGGGTGTTAGAATTATGAAGTATTTTAGTACTTTAGCTCCTCTTGCTTCATTTTATTTTTAAAATTTTATGATGAATATATATGACTGCTAAGAATGTGTAGGAATATTTTTTCTAACCTGAAAACAGAACTTTGAAAATCAATGTTCCCGTAACATAAAACCTTAAAAACCTTGATTCATGTAGAAAAGAAAATCAGTAATTTCTCAAATGTTCCTGCTATGCATTATTTTTTAATTTGAACATATACTTAAGAGCACCCAATTATGTTATTTTCTTCAAAGGTCTGTAGAAAAGTATATTTAGCAATGCCTCATACCATTGACTATAAGAGTTTAATTTGTCATAGTAACGGTACATACTAAAATTTAATCAGTAGCAAATAATCTATTATGTCATGATGTCAAAATGTGACCTATGTAAAGGTCAATAATCAGATTGTGAATTTTAGCTAATCAATATTTATGTATTTAATAATAATTTACTGAGTGCATACCATGACAGTGTAATCAACATAGTGGACACTAGAAATACACAAGCGTGTTAGACGAATCTCTGACTTCATGGAGCTCACAGTCTGGAGGGAGCTGGTCCTGAGAGAAGCAATTGTAATGCCCTGTCCTCAGTGCTGTGCCAGGGAAGGTTCTCAGTGCTCTAGGTTGGGAGAGAGATAGTAGGGTTGAGAACTCCACATCAACTAACTAGGCTGAAGTATTTGATTGTGGGTCAAGTTGTCATTTCGGCACATGACCATTCATTTTTATTCAGCAATGGATTCTCAGAATAAAGTCAAGATTTGTTCTTTACAACAGATGAATTATTTAAAGAATAAATTTTTGAAGTAATTTGCTTTATAAATATAATTTTACTAATAGTGCCATTTTTGTTAGATGTGTACGAGTATGACAATGTTACTTAGAAAATCACAATGGCTTAACACTTCTTGGAAATACAAGCTGTGTTTCTGCAGCCAAAGAATATATACTGGGTTACTAATTGCCTAACAGTGTGCCACACTCAAAAACACAGCAAACAACTCTCTAAGATTTTCCTCTTTCTGCTACCAGTGTTCACTCTCTAATTTTTGCCAGCACATATTAAATGGGAGACATTAAATGATGGGGAATGGATTTGGTTCTCAGATAGGTGAGAACTGCTACATCAACCACTCATTTTGAAACTCTCATCCTCTTTTAAATCTTCTTATCTATGCTGATTCCCTGGACTTCTATTCTTTTCTGGGTTTGGAAATAATTTTTCCACTTAGCAGACCTGTCTCAGCTTGAATCCACAGTCACACTACTCAGGGGTGATTCTTGAAATATTCCCCAAGCTACCAGACAAAGGCACTCATTTGGTGGGCACAAGCAGTGACTGATCAGTCCTGGGCAGTGACCCATCAGAATGGCCCAGTTGGTCACCAGGCTGGACGCCATCAGTCCTACGAGGGAGGGATTTATCACCAGTAGGCTCTCAGGCTCTCACCTTAGTCTGTTAGTCCCATCCACTGACCTATGAAGATGTTGGTAACACCTTGGGCCTTTGCTTCTTTCTGGGCTCTCCTGATGTTGCTGAGCCCAGAACTCTGCCTCCAGCTTTCTCTACTTGATATCTTGTAACTACCTATTTTTTATGCCCTGTTCTAATAGCCTTGGATTACAGAATCTTTCCACTTCTCTTGTGAAATCTGGTATGCGATTTTTCCATCATTAGCCTTTGGTAACTTGAAACTCATCTGCAAATCTCTGTGGTGGACCTGGACTCTCAGAAAAATAAGTGACTTGGCAGGTTACAACACGTGAAATTGAGGAATCTCAATTTTAGTGCAGGGGAGCATGACGCCAACACGAATGCCTTTCAGGGTGTGGGTACTCAGTCTTTCCACAGCCAGGTGGCCATTTCTGCCATAGTCCTTCTGCACTGGCTCCCACTGACTTGTACTTACTCATTTTCCTGAGATTTATTACTTTCTCCAAACCAAGCTAGAAGTAGATAATTATTATCAACAATTGCTTACTCTAGGGAGTTATCTTTCTAGAAAACCCAAATACGCTGCTTGTAATTTTAGCTCACTAGATTTATGATCCATGTAAACCTATTTAACCATAGTCTCAATGTTGCCATCTATAAAATGGAGATATGATATTTATGTATTCAATAAAATGCCTGATGTATAATAAATGCTAAAAGAATAGCAACTATTTTATTACATTATTCAGAAATATTTTTATTTAAGCAAAGCCTATTAGAGACATGATGCATTACAGAAAAACAATAAATTTCTGATGAGGGAGCAGATGTTTGGTGGTTTGAACTACATTTCATTCTAAACACAATGTTTTGTGTTTCTGCTTTGACCTAGTGATCTTTCCATTCAAATCCTCATGGACAAGCAAACATCTTCATGCTAATTAACACAGTAAAAGCAAAAACAAATAAGCCAAAGAAAAATAGAAAACCAGCAAAAGAAAATCAAATAAAAATTTCTGAGTAAATTTACTGATCCTTGTGAATATTTCCTGTCCTTCATTGAACATCTAACTCTAAATATTTGTGTCTGAAGATAAATTAGTAGGGCTCAGTTCCTTGCAAAGAAGGAAACAATGATGCTCCCAGATCCACAGGAGTAAAATCTCTCAAGATCCCCTCATGATAACTTTTTTTTTTTTTTGAGTTGGAGTCTCACTCCATCGCCCAGACTGGAGTGCAGTGGCCGCTTCCGGCCACCGCAGCCTCGACCTGCTGGGCTCCGGTGATCCTTCCGCCACAGCCTTCCAAGTAGCCGGAATTACAGGCAAGCGCTACCATGCCCGGCTGATTTTTTGATTTATTGTAGAGATGAGGTCTCACTGCCCAGGCGGGTCTCGAACCCGTGGGCTCAGGCAATCCACTCACTTCAGCCTCCCAAAGGCACGGGATTACAGGCTGAGCCACCGAGCCCGACTCCCTCATGATAATTTTAGGAGCAAAAATATCATGAAACAGAGGGGCTTTTTTTGAGTCATTGATACAGTGAGAAATTATTTAGAAGCCTGTAAATCCTGAGGCTTCCATTGGCCTCCGCGTGCCCCTCCCCTGCCCAGTTGCATGTTGGGTTCTGACCATTTCCTGAGCTCATGAGAATAAAGCCAGTTGCCCATTAGAACCTCATCTCTGAGAGCAGGTGTCTGGCTTTGGATCTGATGGCCTAGGACCATTCATTGCTCATGGAGCCGCAGACCCCTCTATAAACCTGTGATTTACATCCACATGGTTGAGGTTCTCCTCTGGTTCCTGTTAGGTTGTAAATCTCTATTCATCATAGAAGACTTTGTTATGTGCTGTTTATTTGACCGGCATCTTAGCATGGAGGTACTGGTCTTGAACCCCTGGAGTGACTCATTCCCCTTGTCTCTGCCTCCCAAAGTGCTGGGATTACAGGCATGAGACATTGCACCTGGGTAGGTATTTTAAAAATCTGAACACAAAATGAATAATTTTGGTTAGAGATATAGAAAGAAGCCTGAATTTACCACCAAGTTACTATTTTCCTACTATGCCCATAGAATGCTATTGTAAAAGTGACTTGTGATGAAAATTTAAGCATTTCTCCACTGACTCAGCCAGCAACTTTTATGAACTCCTACTATGTACCAGGCACCCGGCTAGACAGTGGTCTGCACTAATGACATATCACAAAATATGCCTGTTTCATTGAATATGTAAGTGATGGAGTTAAAACAACCTAAATTACTGAGTATTTACTATATATGCTCCCTGTGACTAAAGATTTCTATAGATTATTATTTAAACCTGAAATCCATTATTATCTATATTTTATATGGAACCTGAGACAAGAGAGGTTGGTAGCATATGAGAGAGGACCCCCCAAAACCATAATTTATTTATAAAAATTTGTGTACTAGTTGTTACATGTTTAAACTTCAGTTACTTCTACACACTTTCCATTTGATGCAATACACCTATATGATGCTTTTTCCACTGCTCAAAACAGTTTTTGAACTTGTCAATTTGGATGCCTTTTAGTATTTCTGCTGTTTTTTGTTTCACCTCTTCCACATCAGATAAATGTTTCCATTTGAGGAATTTTTTCATCTGAGGAAACAAAAATAATTTTTGCTTAGGGCAAGATCTGGTGAATAAGGAGATTGAAGTATGGGAGTCAAGCCATTTTGGGTCAAAAACTGCTGAAAACTCAGTGCTGTATGGACAGGTGCACTTGTAAATCACCCATCATGAAATGGGCAAAAGTGTTGAAAGAATGTTAAAAAAAAATTCACTTTAGTTAAATGCAGCCCCTCACAATGATACTAGTTAGTCCTCTGATGCCGAAGCCTATAAACAAGGGGCCCACCCTCCAAAAAATAACTAAAGTTTCATTTTTTTTTTTTGGAGAGTCACCCTCTCATACATGAGTGGACACAGTAAAACCAGAATTGTTATTCAAATCATCTGAATCCAGTGCTGTTGCCTAAAGAAAGCAAGAGGATCCCTTCCTTTATTTTTTTAGTGCTTAGCTAAGGCATTCACAAAATAAAGTGTATGAAGGCCAGTATTGAAGATGCTCCCTAAATTGCCAATACATTCCAATGGATTGTTGAATAATAACTGGAATAATAAGGACAGCGTGTGAGGGTATTTGAAGCAGAGATCTGTGAAAGCTCAACCCATGAAAACTTGCTGGATCAATTTCTTTATTTGCCCCAAAGCATACACATCACAATCAGACCCTGTCCAAGGCATGATTTTCAATTCATTTCTACTCCCCAGTATTTTACATCTCAGAGCTCAGAGGTGCTTCCGGAAGCAAAATTTGTATGGGCCCCCTGAAGTTGAGATAATCAGGCTGTGGGACATCTGAACGGATCCTCTGAAGAGCTTTATAAAATTCTGGAGTCAAGTAATGAATGGTCATTTTCTTTTTATGCATTTTTTTTTCCGCTGAAATTCTAAGACTGAAAGCCAAATTGATAAATAGAGCAACATAACATTCTTCGTGACTCATCACAGAGCATAGGAGAGCCTTCCTTTTTTTGGAATCATCTATCATAAATAAAAAAAGGATTGGGCGGCTAACCCCAGCAGTTTGGGAGGCTGAGGCGAGAGGATTGTTCAAGCTCAGGAGTTTGAGACTTTTCTGTTGTCAAAATTTTTTAAAAAATCAGCCAGGCATGGTGGTGCACACCTATAGTTCCAGCTGCTCAGGAGGCTGAGGTGGCAGCATCACCTGACCCCAGGAGGTCAAGGCTATGGTGAGTGATGATTGTGTCACTTCACTTTAGCCTAGCCTGGACAACAGGGTAAGACCCTGACTCAAAAAAAAAAAAGAAAGATATCAAAGAATATTTTATTTGTTTGCCTCACATGGAACCATTATCCATGCCCTACACTGAGGCTACCAAGCTTCATCAGGAGAACAGCACTCCATCTGTATAAAGTTTATCTCCATTTGATCTTTTACAAAATTATTGTGAGTAGATGTATCTTTTCAAATCGAAATGCCCTTATTCCTTGACTTATGTAGTGGGTCACACACTTCAGAGCATAAACCACTCAACACTAAAAGGGAACTAAATACTCTATTCAGTTCAATAACACAAGATGGCAAACAAACTAAACACAGAGCATTCTATTACCTGTAAAATAATTCATCAAAACAAGCAGAGTTAAACAAAAAAGGCCAACTTGAACAAACAAAATTTTCACCTATTCTCAGGGATTTAAATGCATGCAAATATAAAATAGAACTAATGTTGAGTATTCCAGTATTTCTCAGCAGATAGTTGAGGAATTTATTTTCCAAGATTTTTATTGCACTGCCTGATGGCATATTGTTTGTATGATTGATATTTGAAACCAATATGCAATGAGTCCTCTTCACCTTTTTCATTGATTTACTTAGAAGGTTGGTTAGATTTGGGAATATTAAAATAACACCTAGAAAATTCCATCTGTTCCTCTTTCTACTCTCTTTTATGAGTAACCTGCCTTGCCTTTCCATCGATTGTCCATGGAGAATAATATATGAAATACATATTGCAGAAGTGCACATCAACACAAATAACGGGATGCTATTTGTCATTGAAAAAGAGAGAATCTCAGATACATGCTACCACATAGATAACCTTGAAAACATTATACTAAATAAATGTCAGACACAAAAGTACAAATAGTGCACTATTTTATTTATATGAAGTCACCTAGAATAAGCATATTCATAGACATAATGCAGCCTAGAGTTTATCAGGACAGAATATAGTAGGAAATGGGGAGTTATTGGTTAATGGGCACAGAATTTCAGTTTGGGACAATTAAAAGTTCTGAAACACTTGATAGTAGCCATATTTGCATAACGATGTGATTGTACCTAATGGCACTGAACAATGTACTTACAAATGGTTGAAATGGTAAAATTAACATTTCATTTATTCTGCCACAATTTTAAAACATTGCCACATGAATGTTCAAAGTAGGATTATTCCTAGTAGCCAAAAAGTGGAAATAATTTAATTGTTCACCAACTGATGAGTAATTAAATAAAAGTAGCATAACCATGTGACGATATATTACTCAGCAATAAAACAGGAAGTACTGATCCATGCTATAGTATTACTGAGACATATAAATATTATGCTAAAGGAAATAAGTCAGTTATAAAGACTATATACTGTATGATTCCATGTATGTGAAATTTGCAGAACAGGTAAATCTATAGGGATAGAAAGTAGGCTGTGGTTTGAGTAGGACTGAGAGTGAGAGTTGGGAAGTGGCTGATAATAGGTACAAAGATTTTTTGGGCAGTGTGATAAGATGCTCCAAAACTGATTTTGGTGATGCATGCATAACTGTAAATTGTACCATATAACTTGAGAATTATATAGTAAGTAAATCATATTTCAATAAATTTGTTAAAATTAGAGTTCTAGTGTTCTGATTTTTTTAAAAAAGACTATTTGGGGAGTCATATTTATATGCTAATTAGTGAAATTATACACCTAGAAGTACTAGGTCTGATTTTGCATTAGTACCAAAAAATAATTTTCATGAATCCTCTAAATGTGATTTTCCTGTCTTTCATTCGAATAAAGAACAAAAAAATCTACCCTGTGCAATGTTAAGCCCATTAATTTGTCTCAGGAGTCAGAGTGCTATTAACCAATTTTGCGTTTTATTATTTAGAACCAGAACTCCCTTTCTGGGTTCCTCAGGTGTTTACATTTTTGACTGAGGAATAGAAGTGTAGTGTTTGATGAGTTAGTGACTGCAAGCTTGAGAAGATGCAAAGACAATCTAGAGACTTTAAGGGCTGCTCACTAAAAGCCATGCATAGTCTGTGCCCCTTAGAGAAGAATCTTAGAGTTGTTAACAAGAAAACTTACAGATAAGTATTCCTCACGCATTAAATATAGTCATAAGTTTTATTTTAAAGATCAGGTCAGTTTTATTCTTGACTTTATTTTGTTTTTGAGTTAGGGCCTTCCTCTGTTGCCCAGGCTGGAGTATAGTGGCAAGATCATGACTCACTGCAGCCTTAACCTCTTGGGCTCAAGTCATCCACCTGTATCAGCCTCCCAAGTAGCTGGGACTACAGGTATGTGTCACCATGCCCAGCTAATTTTTTGGTTTCCTGTAGAGATGTGGTTTTGCTATGTTGCCTAGGCTAGTCTTGAACTCCTTGACTCAAGCAATCTTCCCATCTCAGTCTCCTAAAGTGCTGAGATTATAGGAGTAAGCTACTGAACCTGGTCTATTCCTGACTTTATAAACAAAATAAAATAAAATATTCTATCAGCCTTTCTGAAAAATATTAACTTGCTTGTTTTTCAAGATATTATCACATAAATCCTAATTTTCATAATATAATTTGTTGTTTTTCTCAAACTCCTGATCATAAGCAATCTTCTCACATCAGCCTCCCAAAGTTCAGGGAGTATAAATGTGAGCCACCAAGCTCAGCCACTGTTTTTCATAATAAAGTAATATAACAATACTTGTACAAGGTGCACAGTTAAGATTAGAGCACAATATTCTAATTTTTAATCCAACCATCAGAAATTGTGAAAGACCATTATTAACTCAATTTTTAAGTTACTCTAGCAAAATTGGATACTAGCAATTTTCAGAGTTATTCAATTATTTTGTGTGACTTATTGATATAATTTATTTCTGTTCTTATTCCAGAAGTTCAAGTTTTTTTTTAGAGCATCATCAGAGTATAAAATTTACCAACATGCTCATTTCTCAGAAAAACGTATTGCTTTAGGCCATCTCATTTTAAAATTAAGTGTTTAACAAAACAACACTAACTTACAGACACATCAAGCTTTTTTTGTCCATGTAAGAATTGTTTTGCAAATGAAATCCTGTCATTCCTCTTTAGTTCCATAGAATCTAATGTTTTGAAAGACTTACCTTCTAACAGCACAATGAAACTTCAACACTCATACATCTCATACTTAGAACTGGTCAAGAGGACTGTGAGACTCAGAACTGTCTGGGTTCAGCCATTCTGCACTGGATGAAGGCCCTCTGAAGTCTGCAGGTGATGTGTCAGGCAGCAGGGCTACCCTCCTGCCTTCAATTGACTGGTAAATACTATTACAGTGGGGCTGCTCTAAGCTTAGCCAAGAAGACTTCGGTGTGCAGCTTTTCATAGAGAACAGAAAGCTGATCAGAATTGTCAGCATAATTCCTCTGCTCAGTGTCAGAAAAGGAGACTTACTTATTTCAAATGACTGTGCTCCAGAAATTTATTTGGCCATCGTTCACCGGAAACAAAAATGAACCCACAGCTAGTAGTAAGGAAATCTCAAAATATTATTTAAAGTGCTAATATAGTTGAGTTCTTCTTTATTAGATTAGTGAGTACCTACTACTGCATGTAAAAAAAACTGCCTGGAATCTGAAGATTCCATTTTCACTAGGTCTGTGAAGGGACTGGTGATATTGTACAAGACATACCCTTGTTTGGGACCATAGATACCTCACCTGTGAAATGTGAAGATTTGACCAGTTGATTTCTAAAGTTTTTTAAAAGCATTTTTAAAACAAACAAATGACAGAATGTTCTCTCTTTTAAAGCATTTTTAAAAACAAATAACAGAATGTTCTCATTTCAGCCACCACTAGTAAGCAGAATTCATTTTATATTAAATGTCATATTTTTAAATGACAGCCATAAACATAATAGAGAAACATAATATGTATTTATATTGTTTAGATTATCCCTTGTCATTTGTATCAGAGTTTTTCAGATTATGTTTTTGCTATCAAGTTTTTTTACTCTACCAGGCAGGTCAAATAAACTAAATATTTTTACTAATTTGTCATGAATTTGTAATAATTTTCTAGGTAAGATACCATGAGATGTCTTTTCTTCCCTACAGATTTGTAGACATCAAAATCCATATCCCAGGTGTGGATGCTGGAAGAGATGGATGGAGGGGGGTTGCCTTGGCTAGTTGGCTAGTGTGGACCCCCAAAGCTCGGTAGGCTGGGAGTGTCTCTTACCTGGAGTTGCAGATGATGATGCAATCAATGCTGTGAGCAGAATCAAGAGCAGGTGATGGCAGGTTGACAAGGAAAGTGAAATCAAAAGCAATCAGAGGGGTTCTGTTCCCTGAGACACAAAGAAAAGAACCACAGATTGGGACAATCAGGGAGACCAGAGTAAGTGAGAGAAGTCAAGGCAGGAGAATGATTCTGGTTCTGAATGGGGATTGCAATGAGAAGATGGTTAGGATGAAATAGGCTGACTGGTTATTAAGCATCATGTTTATGGTCACCTCATATCCAGGCTGTTCTAGGAGAGTCCCAATTTCAAATATAGTCGTATTCCCCAAGCTTTCAGATTGTATGTCCCAAATTAATGCACCAACCTGTACCTGCACCTATTCTTTGCCAAGTATGAGGTTCACGGCCTGGGTTATAAGCAGAACCAAAGACTCTGCTCCTGGGCTGCTGTCAGTTGAAGGAGACTAAGGATTATAATATAATGCACATTGATGAACTGTTGTTGGTGGAGTACCAGGTAAATGAAATCATAACCTCCTTCCGAGTGCAGTATTTTATGGAATGTTTATTGAGCACTTAACTTAGGCTCTGGATTCAGGGGCAGAAAACAAGGACAATGTTGCTTGCTGTGTCACAGGACCAGAAGGTTGTGGAATGGGAAAGTGCTGAGAACAAGTGTTCCACATTACAGTTATATATGTCTGGCTTAAAAAAAAAAGATATCATGGCCTGGCATGGTGGCTCATGCCTGTAATTCTTTGGGGGGACCACCTGAGCCTGGGAATTTGAGTCCAGCTTGAACAACAAAGTGAGACCCCCCCTCTACAAAAAAATTAAAGAAATCATCTGGGTTTGGTGGTGTGTATCTATAGTCCTAGCTACTTGGGAGACTGAAGTGGGAGGATCACTTGAGCTCAGGGGTTTGAGGCTGCAGTGAACCATGACCTGCTACTGTACTTTAGTGTAGGCAACAGAGCAAGACCTTGACTCAAAAAAAGGTGTATTGAACCAGAGCACATGAATATAATCCTTCAGATTATATGAACAAATAATATTTTATAAAATTTGAAAACTATCACTCAACATATATGTATATATTCATCTAATTTAGGCATAGAGAGATATTCTAAAGTAGGCATCTCCCTATATTCTCAGTTACTTTAGCATCTATTCATGTATTTCAATGTTTTTAAAAATGTTATTTGAATGGCTGCATAGTGTGTATTACTATATCTTATACAATTATATGCTTCTGTAGTTCCTACTGTCATCTTAATTTACCAAACAAATCTTGTTTATCTCTGAAAATGGCACTCAATTCCTATAATATTCCCATTCTAGATTAAGCCACTGGACTCCCCAAGCACTTTCTTCTTATCCTTTTCTTTCTTACAATAGCAGCCACTTGATACCAGGTCTTATTTCCTTCCTTAGACAGGAATCATGTCTCAGTCTAGGAGCAATTGAATCAGCTTCCTGTCCAGCTATTAACTCAATGCTTGGCATACAGTAGGTACTCAATAAAGATGTGAGAAACAAAATATATCCCCTTTGCATTACATAATGCCATATGACCAGTTCTTGCTCATGGGAGAGAAATGAGACTGATGAGAGCCACTTCCATTTTCAACCCATAAAATTCTGCCAAGTGCATCTCTCTAAGCTCTTTTATCTCTGCTGCTAGATGCAGATGGTCATGAGGTTCCAAGAATGATGAAGCCACAAGGTGGAAGAATCTAGGGTTCCTCAATGACCACAGGACAGAGAGCTGCCCCAAACTGAGCACCTAGCCAGTAAGAGTGGAGAGGCACAAAATTCAGTATAATACCACTAAATATTGGGAGTTACCTGGCAATTTAGCAATATCACTACTACATCTGCTTAAAAACTTGATAACAAGTTTAACTTTAGAAGACATTTCTCCAGCACATTTAAAATGACAAAGTTCATTTAATCTTGCCAGTGTTTCTGACCCTGCTTGCAGGGGTCCTGCCCCTGCAAGGATCAGAGGTCCCTGGTGGTGTGACGGTGTCGGTGATTTATGAAAGAGAGAAGACACTGAAGAGAGAGAGACTGGACTCCTGTACAAGTGCGCAGAAGCCGTTTAGTGGGAGTAACGATGAGTCTTTTATCCCCCAAAATTTGCACAGTCAGTTTCACATGCTTTTCACATGAACACAAAACCAGGTGCGTGAGGGGCGTCCCCCACCCAACAGATGTCTTTCTCAAGCATGAGGAAGAGCAAACCCAAAATTGTATTTATGTTCCTCATGCTTGGTTAATGTTCCTCAAAAACAATGTAACAATTCATCATAATGTTTTAATAATCAATAATTTCAAAAACTGATGCGTACACATCGTCTAAAATGATAAAGTTCCATTTCCTTCTATACTATGCAAATTCCATTAATCCTAACTCACACAATTGCTATAGAAACCCTTAATAAAAGCCCAAACCAGTTTCTAAAAAATGTGGCCTAGTCCAAAGATCACACTGGGCTCTCCAGAATGTGGCCCAGTCCAAAGTTCACAGTGGGCCACTTCTTGGAACAATTGATTACAATCTCACTCAAAATAGCTACTACAAACTTCTAAGAACTACATAACTACTGCATAAAACTATTATTTATTTCTAGCTATAAACTAAAAAACTGTGACCAATACTAGGGCTCTTAAATGTGACCCAAGTTTGAACTATAAGTTGTACTAAAGCCAAAACTGCAGTCAATAGGAAAAAGGGAACAGTGAATTTCTAAAGTTAGCTGTGTTCCTCTAGGTCTCAGAGTTTTATGCTTGAGTTAGCAGGAGTTTTTTCTAGCTATAGTGCTAAGCAAGAAAAGGGAGAGATAATGGGGTCAACAGCTCCTGAACGCATCCTAGTGGTCTTGGGGTCCACGGCCCTCCCTGATCCCTAACGCTTAGTGGGACTCCATGGCCGGCTCCCAACATCTGCTGTCCTGACCTAGTCATTTTACTTCAGAGAACTTCGATCCCTCAAAACATTTTAAATCTGTTCTTAACAGATATTGAAATAATAATTAAACCAATGTTTCAAAAATTATGTTGAGAAAGTATTTTTAAGAGCAAAATTCAATAAGGTATTTTAATTCTTTGATTCTTTTTTAAACACATAGCACAGTAAACCAATTTATTCACCTTTACTTTTAATTTACTAAAAGTAATTTTATCAGGATCAATTAAGTTTAACATAATGACTTGATTTCTTGTCTGTTGGGAGCCGGCTACGGAGGCCCACTGAGCCTTAGGGATCAGGAAGGGCTGTTGACCCCAAGACCACTAGGATGTGTTCGGGAGCTATTGGCCCCATTTCCTCCTCCTTTCTACTCAGCACTAACCAGATTAAGCTCCTGTGAGCTCAAAACATAAAAACTCTGAGACCGGGACGAACACAAGCTAACTTTAGAAACTCATTGCTCCCATTCTTCCACAAACTGCAGTTTTGACTTTCACACAACTTATAATTCAAACTCGTGTCACATCTAAGAGCCTTAGTATTGGTCACAGGCTTCTGGGTCATGATCTTAGGATTTATTGAAGGTGTAAATTGTAGAATATAGTTT
>NW_007221652.1:0-805 GCF_000164805.1 Carlito syrichta | reverse complement strand
CACAAGCACAGTCTGAACATGAGATATACTTGGTAAAAAGTATGCATGTATCACATAAATTTCTAACATTCCTTTGTCTTTTCCTTTCTTTCTTCCTTCCTTCATCTTTTATTTTTGCATTTTTTTCTTCCATCTTGTTCCATCTTCTTTCTTCCTGTTCACACATCTATTGTATCTTTCTGCAATATCAAAAGGCAGTTTATTTTTGGATGTGCAGCAATAACAAGGACATATTCCATGATTTCAATAATTTACATTGCCTTGATTAAAATATATTGATGATATTTTGTGATATGAAAATATTAAGTAAATCTAATTCATATTATTTAGGCTATTGCTAGGTATATAACATAGATGCAATTTTACATATAAGAAGCAACTAATCTAAATTTTAGAAGAAATAAGACCTTGTAAAGGAAGTCATGACAAATGTAGTATTTCAATAACTAACTTTACTTCTGATGATAAAATGTTGTTTACCACAATTTTACTTTATTTTTGAGTCACTAATTGTCCCTAGAACTCATGTAGATATGAAGAAGTATGGACAGGTATATGTGCATATGACATCCTTGAGTACCCATCATAAAAAGTAGGTTCAGGCCGGGGTGGGGGTAGCTCAAGCCTGTAATCCCAGCACTTTGGGAGTCTGAGGCAAGAGGATTGCCTGAGTTCAGGATTTGAGACCAGCCTGGGCCACTTGGTGAGACCTCATCTCTACAATAAATTAAAAAATTAGCCAGGTGTGGTAGCACACAACTGCAGTTCCAGCTAGTTGGAAGGCTGAAGCGTGAGGATCGCCTGA
>NW_007221651.1:0-1272 GCF_000164805.1 Carlito syrichta | reverse complement strand
GAGACCAGCCTGGGCCACTTGGTGAGACCTCATCTCTACAATAAATTAAAAAATTAGCCAGGTGTGGTAGCACACAACTGCAGTTCCAGCTAGTTGGAAGGCTGAAGCGTGAGGATCGCCTGAGGCCAGAAGGTCGAGGCTGTAGTGGCGGTGAGTGTGCCACTGCACTCCAGCCTGTGCAACAGAATAAGACTCCAACTCAAAAAAAAAACAAAAAACAAAAAAACAGGTTCATCTCTTCCTTCATCGGTGATCAAAACATACAAATTATTCTGCAGTAGGAGATTACAGATTAATATTCAAATCATCTGTTATTTATTAAGTGACCATTTAAATTTTCAGAGTTGCCATTGACTGACATAGATTGTGATGTCCTTGAAAGGAGGCTATTCTCTGTATATTTAGTGTTTTAGCTCACTATAAACTTATTTTTTTGCCACATGGTCATTAGGATATACTTTGAAAAGTTTTTAGATCTAATCTGTTAGATTAATCAAGTACCATGATGAAGGACATGTAACAGTGTATTTCTCTTATTTTTATTCTTACAGTTCAGAAAGACTTACAGACTATTGAAGAAAAGCAGAGACCTTTACATTTAGCTACATTCTCCTTAGTGTCCTTTTTATTTAGACCTTCTTCTCCAGGGCCTCAGTGGCTTGAGGTTACCACAATGACCACCACATGAACACCAATAATCTTAACTCAGTTAATCTTTCCACTTACTAGAGTGGTTTGTCTCTCTGTTCTTGATAATCAAGTTGATGACTTGTGCTATTACTTAGAATAGGAAAGGAAAATCAAAATTTACCTTTTGATGATTTCAGTCTATATAAACAGGAGATTCTAACATAAGAATATACTATCCAGAGTTCTCACAAAAGCAAACCAAAGCAAGAATTTTAGTGTAGATGGAATATTTTTGAATTAACCAAAGGGGGGAGGGGGAAATTGTGGGAAATAGAATAAGTAAGACAGCAAAGGGAAAAAAGGCAATGAAGTGCATATAAATAAACAAGTTACTGCTGGAGATTATCAGAGCTCCCTCCTGCAAGGGGTATTTGAAAAAAATATTTTAAAAACATACCACCAAATTTTTCCAGTGATGGGCTAGACACATGAAGTTTTCATCCAGGAATCCTCATGTTTTATTGTTAGATGGTAACTTCTGAAATACCACATTCCAATACTTTTCACATATTCTACTCATGGACAGACCATGCTTCCCAAGCTAGAGAAAGGTCTTAGTCAAGAGTCATGGCAACCCATTGA
>NW_007221650.1:0-615 GCF_000164805.1 Carlito syrichta | reverse complement strand
ACAAATTCCATGAATCCTGCAGGTTCTTAACTCCCTCATTTTAAACAGAGGCAATACTGTTAAACTAGTAGCCAACAAACTTGTTCTGTAAAGGGCAAGTGTAATGGGTGATTTTATGTGTCAACTTGACTAAGCCAAGGGATACCTGGAAGCTGGTTAAACATTATTCCTGAGTGAGTCTATGAGTGTGTTTTGGGAAAAGACCAGTATGTGAATTGAGTGAAGAAGATCACCCTCACCAATACCGATGGCCACAATGCAATCCCTTGAGGGCCTGAAAAAATAGAAATGTCGAGGAAGGCTAAATTAGCTTTTTGTTTCACTTAGGGCATCCGTCTTTCCATGCTTTTAGATATTTGAGCTCCTGGGTCTGAGCTTTAGGACTTGGACCTGGACTTATATTATTGGTTCCCCTGATTCTCAAGCCTTCAGGCATGGACTGAATCAGCACAACTGCATCACTGGCTTTCCTTGGTTTGTAGCTTGCAGGCGACAGATGGAGGGGCTTCTCAGCCTACATAATCACATGAGCTGATCTCTCACAATAAATTTATCTATCTATCTATCTATCTATCTATCAATTATCTATCTATCATCTATCCATCCAACTATCCT
>NW_007221649.1:0-550 GCF_000164805.1 Carlito syrichta | reverse complement strand
AGAAGTATACCATCTAGAAACGATTTTAGATGACTAGAGTTAATCAAGAAACACTTTCAGAAGTAAATTTTGTGTTAAATCTTAAAGATATTGTTATTTTTTTCATTATAATGGCTAGCAGGTTAAACTAGTTCATCTTTTAAAACATGGAATACTTAATTTTTCTAAGAATAAAGTGAGAGAAGCAATCTCACATACAATTTATAAAAGTAAAAATTGGTGCTAATTTTCTGAAAAGAAATTTTGCCTTATCAGGAAACCTTCAGGAAACCCATACCTTTACTTTAATTATTTCAGTTCGAGCACTCTATTATATAAGCAAACAAATCAATAAACATTGGAATAAAGTTCAATCTACCAAGGTACGAACTATGTTCGTTTGATCTGTACCAAGGTGATAATAGACATTTGCCAGTTACTCATACTCGCCTCACTCTGGCCCTGTCTCAGGGCCTCTGTCCTTGGCTTTTCCTCTTTCTGAAGCGCTGTGTCCCCAGCCTTTTGTTCCCTCAGCTCAATTCTATACATCCTTCACCCAGAGCCGCATCCG
>NW_007221648.1:0-2047 GCF_000164805.1 Carlito syrichta | reverse complement strand
AGGATAATGCTGCCTTCCCAGCAGCTGTGCTTACCGCGCACTCTACGGGGCTCCCTCTCAGCACTTTCATGAACACACCTGAGGATGCACACGTCTGCCTCTGGGTGCTCAAGTTCTAAGAGAGCAGGAACTGTGTCTGTTCTTAGTGCACACCTAAGTGCCAAGCACCGTGCCTGTGGCAAAGCAGGCAGGTGCCATGACTAGGAAACCAGGAGACATAGCACAGAGGATAGACAGTAGCAGATATGTGGGAGGAGCAAGTACAGAGATCTGATACACCACATGTGGACTATGGCAACAAAATTGTATTGTATTTGGGATTCATGGTAAATGACTAGATTTTAGCTGCTTTTGCCATAAAAACAACAAAAGAAATGAGAAACTATGGGAGATGATGGATAGGTTAATTTTCTTCACCGTAGTAACCTTTTTACAATCTATATGTATCTCATAACGTCATATACCTTAAATCTACACAATAAAATGTATTTTAAATAAATTTGTTGAATAAAGACACAAATAATATCAACAGCAAAAGACAAAAAAGAAGTCAAACATCTGTAAAGCAGGTAAGAGCTTATAAATCATTATATAGTCATAGGATGGCATAGGATATCACCATTAGAATAATGTTTGTCACATTTGATATTCTTACGGAAAAAATGCTTACAATTGTGAATGCAATAATGAAAAGGTGTAAGACAGCAAACGCATAATGCTGCTCACTTCGTAAAACATGTATAGTGGTTTGTATAAGGTAATGCACTACCAAAATATTGCTGTGCGTTATCACGGTCTGGAAGGGTTATGGGTTCATGCATTCCTTCAAAGTACTGCGAGTGCTTAGGCCAGCAATGAATGAGAAAAATGATAGCTCTGATCTCATGAAGTTTGCACGTTTATGGTAGAGACAAATGATTAAGAAGTGAATCATTAAATACCCAGAACAATTATTCCAGGTCATGATAACGTCTGTGGGCTGCACAAACAGGTGAAGTGAAAAAGCATTTAATTGTGAGTGGTCCACTTGGGGGTGAAGTTGAAAGGAAATTCTTCTGAGGAGGCAATGATTGACCTGAGACTTAGAAGGTGAGAAGTCCCTGAGAAGAAAAAGAACTTGTCATTTGAATTTGCTCTTTAGTGCTTTTTTTGAATTTTAAATTTTGTTTATTTTATTACTTACAATAAACATCCACTATTTTATAGTTAGAAAAAATTAACTCAATAAAAAGCATACATATAATTAGAAAATTTGCATAGAATAATGTAAGTCACACAATAAATGCCTAATTAATTTGAATTACTAAGAAAGGAAGCAAGAAAATAAGGAAAAGACAAAAGACAAAAGGAAGAACATGTATTCTAGTCACCCAACTCAACTACCTGGTAGCTACATTACCTCAAGATATCCTATACTGTGAACACCTGGTTACTCTGGTCCCATGTGTATTCAGGACTTCAGCGGGAGTCCAAACTAGAAATCCAATGTGGGAGATTAACAAATAATAATACACATAAATTCCCTGACACATAACCGCCTGGTAGTTTTGGCGACCAATTAGTCATAATTTATGCAAGTCTGGCTCAGTTTTAAACCTGAAAGCCTCACATTCCAGGAACCCTCTCAGTCCTGTGCAAACCACCATGGTTGGCTACACTTATTGGTAGGTATTATCAAGAATGAACCAGTGCATGGGGCTTCCAAAATTTTTTGAATGACTGTTTTCACCTGTAGGGAAAAGTGGATTTCAGTATTGGCCGTTCAAAGAGAAACCACCACCCACACTCATTTCTTAGCCATTAAGTCCTGTCTTAGTCCAGACTGGGTAGGTTTTAAGCAACAGAAATGTATTCCTTGCAGTCCTGGAGGCTAGGGTATCTAAGACCACGGTGCCATCACAGAATTGGAGTCTGGTGAGGACCTGCTTTCCCTGACTTCTTGCTTTTTACACATGGTGGAAGAGACAAACACGTTTCCTTGGGCATCCTTTGTAAGAGCTCTAAATCCTGTTCATGAGGCTGCTACCCTCATGATCTAATCATCTCC
>NW_007221647.1:0-765 GCF_000164805.1 Carlito syrichta | reverse complement strand
AACAAATAATAATACACATAAATTCCCTGACACATAACCGCCTGGTAGTTTTGGCGACCAATTAGTCATAATTTATGCAAGTCTGGCTCAGTTTTAAACCTGAAAGCCTCACATTCCAGGAACCCTCTCAGTCCTGTGCAAACCACCATGGTTGGCTACACTTATTGGTAGGTATTATCAAGAATGAACCAGTGCATGGGGCTTCCAAAATTTTTTGAATGACTGTTTTCACCTGTAGGGAAAAGTGGATTTCAGTATTGGCCGTTCAAAGAGAAACCACCACCCACACTCATTTCTTAGCCATTAAGTCCTGTCTTAGTCCAGACTGGGTAGGTTTTAAGCAACAGAAATGTATTCCTTGCAGTCCTGGAGGCTAGGGTATCTAAGACCACGGTGCCATCACAGAATTGGAGTCTGGTGAGGACCTGCTTTCCCTGACTTCTTGCTTTTTACACATGGTGGAAGAGACAAACACGTTTCCTTGGGCATTCTTTGTAAGAGCTCTAAATCCTGTTCATGAGGCTGCTACCCTCATGATCTAATCATCTCCTGACAGCCTTATTTCTTAATGCTTTCACCTCGAAAGATAAGATTTTAACATGATTTTTTTTTTGGGGGGGGGGAAGAGCATAAGTATTCAGACCATCACAGTTGCCTATGCTGAGTTGTGTCAAACCACTACAAAGACGGCTGTAGACAGAAACTAAAGTGATTTGCAGAAAAGCTTTTATGAGATAAGATGGCTTTGGTGACTGTGTGAACTGG
>NW_007221646.1:0-837 GCF_000164805.1 Carlito syrichta | reverse complement strand
CAGTTGTGACAGATAGAAGTAAAATAATGAATCATAATTGTTGTGCTCATTCTCGTCCTCTCTTGCCAGATCTGTTCATTGTAATTAGATGATTACTTGTGTTCCATTTTGCATGTCAGGCTCACATTCTGGCTGAGTTTCATGGAGTGGAGTTGCATCCAGCAGTTACCATTGTCATTTTCTCCATTAGCACAACTTCCTGTAGGAGCACACTATGCCAGCCATATCTTTCTATATTCTCTACTTTGTTAATGATATCAAGGAATGCATCACTACCATCTTTCCTTCTCACCATAATGCCATGTATTGCTATATCCTACATGGGATGATATGGAAGGAGTATGCTGTATTAGAATGAGAACTCTGGAGTGAAGAACCCTGTAGCTAACCTATTGTCTCTTCTGCAAACAGATGGAACGCCTTAAGTAAGTCGTATAATTCCTCTAATTCTCTGTTTATCTATCTATAAGATTGAACCAAGAATCCACAATATTTTAAGGGATTTTTCAGAGATTTATATTTTTAGTACATGACTTTCTCAAGAAAAGCCAAGATTCTCTTCCAAAGACAAGTTTCTTTTCACAGAAATTGGGCAGGTAGCTAAGATCTTGAATGCATTGTTGCCAGGGTTCAATTTACCATAATTCCTCCTTCCATGTTAATGTGGTATTTCTAATTAGGTCTTAGTCAATTTAGGAAGGTTAATAGTAAGTACTAAGCATTCATGTAAACACAATCAAAGTTTGCTTGCAAGTCTAGGAGAAGACAACAACATTTTTTCTTTCTAGCTGAGTTTTCTTTATTGACATTAGTTGTAGAAGATGTAATTTCATAGTA
>NW_007221645.1:0-1509 GCF_000164805.1 Carlito syrichta | reverse complement strand
ACAAGATAAAAAAACAAAGATTGTGAGTGTTAAGAAAACAAAATCTTGAAGAATATCTGATTCACTTAGCTCATCAAATTTATAATAAAAAAAAGTAGGGAACATAAACTTGGCCTATGTCACAGGGACAGTATTAAGCATGTTGTCTCTCATTTATTGCTCACAGTCGCTTTGTTTCTGTGTTACTCCCTGTCTACCAGTGAGGAAACCTAGATGTAATGTCATTGCTTCACCATGCTCATGAAGAAACTGACCACCCATGAAGAAGCATGACTTGCTAAAAATTACACAGTTGTGTCAAGACTATCAAGAGCCAGCTATGCTGATCCTTACTGCAATTGTTATTTTATTTGGCTAGTGCAAGACTGCATGAGCATGTGCACACACACGTGCATACACACATTCATATTTTCTGATAAAGGTATCTAGTTTTTTTTTTAATAGAATCATTTTGAATCTAACTTAGGTACCCCAAATATGCAATGAATCAATATGGAAAAGTATTGATACATTCCATACTCTTTCAAAGACCCCATATTGTAAAGCTATTTTGTAACTCTCACAGTTGTGACAGATAGAAGTAAAATAATGAATCATAATTGTTGTGCTCATTCTCGTCCTCTCTTGCCAGATCTGTTCATTGTAATTAGATGATTACTTGTGTTCCATTTTGCATGTCAGGCTCACATTCTGGCTGAGTTTCATGGAGTGGAGTTGCATCCAGCAGTTACCATTGTCATTTTCTCCATTAGCACAACTTCCTGTAGGAGCACACTATGCCAGCCATATCTTTCTATATTCTCTACTTTGTTAATGATATCAAGGAATGCATCACTACCATCTTTCCTTCTCACCATAATGCCATGTATTGCTATATCCTACATGGGATGATATGGAAGGAGTATGCTGTATTAGAATGAGAACTCTGGAGTGAAGAACCCTGTAGCTAACCTATTGTCTCTTCTGCAAACAGATGGAACGCCTTAAGTAAGTCGTATAATTCCTCTAATTCTCTGTTTATCTATCTATAAGATTGAACCAAGAATCCACAATATTTTAAGGGATTTTTCAGAGATTTATATTTTTAGTACATGACTTTCTCAAGAAAAGCCAAGATTCTCTTCCAAAGACAAGTTTCTTTTCACAGAAATTGGGCAGGTAGCTAAGATCTTGAATGCATTGTTGCCAGGGTTCAATTTACCATAATTCCTCCTTCCATGTTAATGTGGTATTTCTAATTAGGTCTTAGTCAATTTAGGAAGGTTAATAGTAAGTACTAAGCATTCATGTAAACACAATCAAAGTTTGCTTGCAAGTCTAGGAGAAGACAACAACATTTTTTCTTTCTAGCTGAGTTTTCTTTATTGACATTAGTTGTAGAAGATGTAATTTCATAGTAGGAACAGAGGAAGAAGAAAAAGAGATATTTCAAATTACAGTCACAAAACAGTCTCTGAAGTCCTCAAGTTTACATGTGTTAGGTGCCAAAATTTGATCTTCATTCTAAAA
>NW_007221644.1:0-930 GCF_000164805.1 Carlito syrichta | reverse complement strand
GGGATGATATGGAAGGAGTATGCTGTATTAGAATGAGAACTCTGGAGTGAAGAACCCTGTAGCTAACCTATTGTCTCTTCTGCAAACAGATGGAACGCCTTAAGTAAGTCGTATAATTCCTCTAATTCTCTGTTTATCTATCTATAAGATTGAACCAAGAATCCACAATATTTTAAGGGATTTTTCAGAGATTTATATTTTTAGTACATGACTTTCTCAAGAAAAGCCAAGATTCTCTTCCAAAGACAAGTTTCTTTTCACAGAAATTGGGCAGGTAGCTAAGATCTTGAATGCATTGTTGCCAGGGTTCAATTTACCATAATTCCTCCTTCCATGTTAATGTGGTATTTCTAATTAGGTCTTAGTCAATTTAGGAAGGTTAATAGTAAGTACTAAGCATTCATGTAAACACAATCAAAGTTTGCTTGCAAGTCTAGGAGAAGACAACAACATTTTTTCTTTCTAGCTGAGTTTTCTTTATTGACATTAGTTGTAGAAGATGTAATTTCATAGTAGGAACAGAGGAAGAAGAAAAAGAGATATTTCAAATTACAGTCACAAAACAGTCTCTGAAGTCCTCAAGTTTACATGTGTTAGGTGCCAAAATTTGATCTTCATTCTAAAATTTCTTACATATTCTCTTGGATACACAGAGCAAATAGAGACACTACAGCAGATAGACATTTACAATGACAAAATGTGATGGAAAAGACTCTGGGCTTATCATTCAGTGAAACCATCTGTGCCAGAGTGACTGTCTGTGGAGAGAAAAAAATAGATCATTTAGAAAAAACCTGCTGCTCCAAAATCTGGTCTAATGCCATTGTCTTGAGGGCCAAGTATTCTACTTGGCAAGAATAAGTCATGAAAATGCACAAAGGCAATTTACCCAGTTGGCCTGGGAAGAAAGTTGTTTCTTCAATTATTTTC
>NW_007221643.1:0-979 GCF_000164805.1 Carlito syrichta | reverse complement strand
AACATATCACATATGCCCATTCTATCAATTAATGCATTGATTTTTCAAATCTTCATTTGATCCATCCAATGTGTTAGGTACTCTACAGCAGGTGAGTATGTCATTGTGATATCAGGCTGTAAAAGGTCCATCATTGTCTAAGAAAAAGGCATATAAATTAGTACTTAAATTAAAATATATATGTGTGTCAAGAAACATAGAAGCAGGTAATTTTTTTAATTCGGATTTGTTTTTTGCTATTAGAGTTAAAGCTTGAAAAAAGCAGAAAATAGGGAATGGGGATAATTCTAGGCAAAGATAGAAGCATACAAAAGATTTGTGTGGGTAAATGGTATAAGTCTGCAAAGAAGGTTCAAGAGACTTTCTGGGACATGCAAAAATATTTGGACCTAAGTGCACAGGTTAGTGATATGGAAGAATTTTAAGTATGGAGATGCTAGAATTCTGTGTGCATTTTAGAAGGAAGAGTTGAAACAATGAGATTCTAGAGGGTAGAAAGAATATTAAATCAGAGAGAAGGAGCCCCAAACAAAGAAGATTGGAACTAGAATTAAAATTTGGGCAGATGGGACTGAGAGAAGAAAACTGTTTGCTATTTGTTCATTGGATTGAAAGGTGAGATAATAAGGGTCAAAGATGTTTCTTAGGGTAGTGATGGTGGGTGGTATGCAAACCCTCTGTCATTTATGGGTAATGGAGAATAGGGGAGTCTTCTGGCATCTGCTTCTTGTCTGCTCTTGGTATCTTAGCTTATTTTGACTAAGTAGTTACTCCTTAATATTGACTGACTTATTTAGATGGAGGTGATATGCAACTGAGAGAAAAGAGGCAAAAGTGAGTACTTTTTAATGTACAGTTCTGTGGGGGGTGCCTTATCATGTTGGATAACTGTAGATTTCTGCTTGGGGAATTTGATAGTCCTGTATCTTTTCATTGACTGTTTAAACACATTTGCGCTTGGCAAATTTTTCACTTTCCT
>NW_007221642.1:0-1447 GCF_000164805.1 Carlito syrichta | reverse complement strand
TGAGGTCTCGCCAAGTTGCCCGGGCGGGCCTTGAACCCGCGGGCTCAGGCAATCCACTCACCTCAGCCTCCCAAAGCACCGGGATGACAGGCTGAGCCACCGAGCCTGGCTTCTTAATTAATATTTTTGAGGGAAGGGCTACAAAATAATTCTATATTTTTTGGTCACGTAGTTCCTCTTTTCTAGAATGTTATTCCCTATGCATCTTTGTTTACTAAAGTGGTACCCTTTTCTATAAGATACAATTCAAGTCTGATTATGTTTGATGAAGACCAAAATATTAATTCGATTTAGTTTAAGTTGAAAATATTTTTGAGAGTCCAGGCATTGTTATTAGTTATGAGCGCCTTCATGTAAAGAAATTCTGTCATGTAATGGAAGCAAATTGTATGAAAAGTGGGGGCAGGTACTGCCTGTGTCTAGAGGTCGGAGGTGGGTAACTTGTATGGTATTTCCTGACTGGTGGGTGGCCGATTTGAAACCAAAACCTAGATTCCTTGCCTCTTAGTCAGTATCTCTCTCCTATAATATAACTGAAGGCATCATAGCATACATATTAAGTACAGACACAAAGCTATCAGGAAGCCTGGAAATGAAACCTGACTCTGCCACTTACTAGGGCTGTGAAGTTGGACAAGTCACTTAATACTTCTGCCTCCATTTCCTAATCTATGAAATGAGCCCAAGAGGCTTATTATGAGCTTAATAGAAGGCAATGCAAGTAAAATACTTATCACAATTATCGCAATGATGAAAGCTGTTGATAATTCAGGCAACTATTACTGTAACACCATGACTGGAGAGCATTGTCTTCTTTGACCACTAGAAGAATGATATCCCCAAATACCAGTGGCCTGAAGGTGGAAAATTGGTAACATGTTCTTTTCAACTTCCTGACCAAGAATATGTCTATGCCTGAATTGACTAAGACTGAAGGTGCTTTCCTCTCACTTTTAGATGAGATGTGTTAATCGTGCTCTGATCAATCAAAGAACATCTTGCAAGTACATCAGCTTAATTTAAATTTAGCAAGTATTCCTTGGATAAACATAGTTAAAATGGCATTATCTTGGTAGATAATAATGTTTTACACCTAAGACCGATTTTTTTCCCCTCTGTATTGCTCTTACCAGTTTAGGACATAAAACGTATAGCTGTAGCATACACATACTTTCAAAAAACACTACATATTGCAGAGTATTGCTTAACCTGGAAAGTCCACAATTTAATTGTTGGATTAACCAAACTAAGAATCTTCAGAACCAGTTGCCCAGCTGCCAAATTTTATCAACAGGGAATATTAACATTTAGCTTTTGGAGAAAGTCTGTGTAATTTCAAGTAATTAGTATAAGAACTATATAAATTAGCTAAATATTCACTCTGAACTCAGACTGTCTAAGTTGAAATCTGGACTGTCATTTACTGTTGTGGAATCCTGAGCAAGTT
>NW_007221641.1:0-2054 GCF_000164805.1 Carlito syrichta | reverse complement strand
CCTTGACCCCGCGGGCTCAGGCAATCCACTCACCTCAGCCTCCCAAAGCACCGGGATGACAGGCTGAGCCACCGAGCCTGGCTTCTTAATTAATATTTTTGAGGGAAGGGCTACAAAATAATTCTATATTTTTTGGTCACGTAGTTCCTCTTTTCTAGAATGTTATTCCCTATGCATCTTTGTTTACTAAAGTGGTACCCTTTTCTATAAGATACAATTCAAGTCTGATTATGTTTGATGAAGACCAAAATATTAATTCGATTTAGTTTAAGTTGAAAATATTTTTGAGAGTCCAGGCATTGTTATTAGTTATGAGCGCCTTCATGTAAAGAAATTCTGTCATGTAATGGAAGCAAATTGTATGAAAAGTGGGGGCAGGTACTGCCTGTGTCTAGAGGTCGGAGGTGGGTAACTTGTATGGTATTTCCTGACTGGTGGGTGGCCGATTTGAAACCAAAACCTAGATTCCTTGCCTCTTAGTCAGTATCTCTCTCCTATAATATAACTGAAGGCATCATAGCATACATATTAAGTACAGACACAAAGCTATCAGGAAGCCTGGAAATGAAACCTGACTCTGCCACTTACTAGGGCTGTGAAGTTGGACAAGTCACTTAATACTTCTGCCTCCATTTCCTAATCTATGAAATGAGCCCAAGAGGCTTATTATGAGCTTAATAGAAGGCAATGCAAGTAAAATACTTATCACAATTATCGCAATGATGAAAGCTGTTGATAATTCAGGCAACTATTACTGTAACACCATGACTGGAGAGCATTGTCTTCTTTGACCACTAGAAGAATGATATCCCCAAATACCAGTGGCCTGAAGGTGGAAAATTGGTAACATGTTCTTTTCAACTTCCTGACCAAGAATATGTCTATGCCTGAATTGACTAAGACTGAAGGTGCTTTCCTCTCACTTTTAGATGAGATGTGTTAATCGTGCTCTGATCAATCAAAGAACATCTTGCAAGTACATCAGCTTAATTTAAATTTAGCAAGTATTCCTTGGATAAACATAGTTAAAATGGCATTATCTTGGTAGATAATAATGTTTTACACCTAAGACCGATTTTTTTCCCCTCTGTATTGCTCTTACCAGTTTAGGACATAAAACGTATAGCTGTAGCATACACATACTTTCAAAAAACACTACATATTGCAGAGTATTGCTTAACCTGGAAAGTCCACAATTTAATTGTTGGATTAACCAAACTAAGAATCTTCAGAACCAGTTGCCCAGCTGCCAAATTTTATCAACAGGGAATATTAACATTTAGCTTTTGGAGAAAGTCTGTGTAATTTCAAGTAATTAGTATAAGAACTATATAAATTAGCTAAATATTCACTCTGAACTCAGACTGTCTAAGTTGAAATCTGGACTGTCATTTACTGTTGTGGAATCCTGAGCAAGTTACTGTACCTTTCTGTGCTGGTTTCTATCTTATTTTTATTTCATAAGATTTCTGGAATATGTAAGTGAAAGCATGTATACAGATCATACTTTCTGTAGTGTAAGAAAATGAAATTTAAATGTTATTGTTATTTATGTTTTTTATTGCTATTATAATTTACCCAAAGATGTGCTGTCTCTGATGGCAGCTTCTGAATTCTCTGTTCTCTATTCTGTAGATTTAGGATAGTCTTCCTTTTTTTTCCTTCTATTTTTTTCCCCTTAAGTAAGCAAAAAAGAATTCCAAAAAGTTCCAAGCACATAAACTCCAACGTATTGGAGGGCAGGAGTGAGGGATGGGCTGTGGTGGGTTGAAGGTCTTACTCCAATGTCCATGATTAGGGTTATTAGATATGGATGTAAATGCCTTTTTAAAATCTCTGAGTTAGCACATACAATCCCAAATTCCAACAGCTGCCAGGAATGGTATTTGTGCAATGTCTACTGATAAATGACTAGAATGTTCTTTTCCTTTCCATAAAGGGAATCTTGTTAAGTGAAGTGGATAACTCTTAAGAGTGTAACAGGACTTGGCAAATCAATGCCTTTCTGGAGAACATAATTATGCTTTCTGGAGCTAGACCTCTGGCACTCAATT
>NW_007221640.1:0-333 GCF_000164805.1 Carlito syrichta | reverse complement strand
AGGAAGCAGTTAGAAAGATAGAAATTAGATAGTGATATAGATTGATATAGATAGATAGATAGATAGATAGATAGATAGATAGATAGATAGATAGATAGATAGAGATAGGCAGGCAAGCAGAAATCTAAAGTTAAGGGACGAGCTAGACATATAGAATTTGAAATCACCAGTTTACATATTGGTTTCAAAGTCACAAGCTTACATGTAAACATGGGGGTCTAACTAGAGTGGAAGTATGGAATAAAGTAATAAAATAGTTGGGACTCTGAGAATCTAGTGTACAGGAGTCAAAGACTGGTCATTCATTCATTCAACAGATAATTTTTCAGCAAC
>NW_007221639.1:0-704 GCF_000164805.1 Carlito syrichta | reverse complement strand
CTCCCAAAGGCGCGGGATGACAGGCTGAGCCACCGAGCCCGGCAAGCCATATTTTGAAGAAGCTTAACTGAGCAAGGAATGAGAGATAAGGAAGTGGACAATAGAAGTGATGTGCAGACATGAAAGCATTCTCCTATTTAATCATTATGGTGGGTGTTCTCATTGTTGATGTTTTTATTTTAGGAGGAGAAAGGGCTTAGGAAAATGAGGCAATATGGGAATTGAGGTTGAAAGTACAGAAGAAAGAGAAGACTGGTGGTAAAGTAAAATAGCAATGAGGAAGAAGGGAATGAAAACAACAGCCCAGGCAGACACTTCGGTCCTGAGACTAAAGGCAAAAAGGTGAAACTAGAAAGGAATGGAGCTTTTTTCTGAAGTCCTTATTTATTTCAATGAAGGGAGAAAAAATTCATCTCAGAGGAAGGAAGAGGAGGTTGTCGGGCAGAGAGTTTTTCTAAGGATCAAATTCTTAATTTTTAAAAAATTATTTTATTTTCCTTATTAATTATTTATTTATTTTGAGTCAAAATCTGCTGCTCAATGGTCACAGCTCCTCACAGCCTCAAACTTCTGGGCTCAGATGATCCTCTCACCTCACCCTCTCAAGTAGCTGGGACTATAGGTGTGTGCCACCACACCCGACTATTTTTTTTTTTTTCTTGGAGAGACAAGGTCTCACCCTGTTGCCTAAGCTGGTCTTGAAC
>NW_007221638.1:0-3597 GCF_000164805.1 Carlito syrichta | reverse complement strand
GCTGAGCCACCGAGCCCGGCAAGCCATATTTTGAAGAAGCTTAACTGAGCAAGGAATGAGAGATAAGGAAGTGGACAATAGAAGTGATGTGCAGACATGAAAGCATTCTCCTATTTAATCATTATGGTGGGTGTTCTCATTGTTGATGTTTTTATTTTAGGAGGAGAAAGGGCTTAGGAAAATGAGGCAATATGGGAATTGAGGTTGAAAGTACAGAAGAAAGAGAAGACTGGTGGTAAAGTAAAATAGCAATGAGGAAGAAGGGAATGAAAACAACAGCCCAGGCAGACACTTCGGTCCTGAGACTAAAGGCAAAAAGGTGAAACTAGAAAGGAATGGAGCTTTTTTCTGAAGTCCTTATTTATTTCAATGAAGGGAGAAAAAATTCATCTCAGAGGAAGGAAGAGGAGGTTGTCGGGCAGAGAGTTTTTCTAAGGATCAAATTCTTAATTTTTAAAAAATTATTTTATTTTCCTTATTAATTATTTATTTATTTTGAGTCAAAATCTGCTGCTCAATGGTCACAGCTCCTCACAGCCTCAAACTTCTGGGCTCAGATGATCCTCTCACCTCACCCTCTCAAGTAGCTGGGACTATAGGTGTGTGCCACCACACCCGACTATTTTTTTTTTTTTCTTGGAGAGACAAGGTCTCACCCTGTTGCCTAAGCTGGTCTTGAACTCCAGGGATCAAGCAATCCCTCTGCCTCAGCCTCCCAAATTGCTGGGATTGCAGACATGAGTCACTGTGCCTGACCAGGTAGAGAATTTGATTAAGAAAAGAATGTTTAACACCAGAAACAATATTCACCAAAAGCAGGTAAAGGGGTTGACTGTTAAACTGAGAGCTCAACTAATATTTTATGTGGAAAAAAATCTAAAAATAATTTTGTTGAGTAAAAGAAATCAGATGAAAACAGAAATTAACATTGTATAATTCCATTAACATACCATAATAAATCCAAGTCCATCCATAGTGATAAGAAGCCAATCAGTGCTTGCCTTGGGAGATGGGACAGGAAGGTGTGTTCACCACCTTGATTGTCATGATGATTTCATGGTTGTAAAAATGTCAAAACTTATGCAGTTCTATATATTAAATATAATGCACATAACTCAATAAAGCTAATACAAATAATGGATTGGGTAAATAGTTCTGTGTCATTTTCAATACAACTAAATGCACTTCTTTTTTTTTTTTTTTTTTTGAGTTGGAGTCTCACTCTGTTGCCCAGACTGGAGTGCAGTGGCCGCTCCCGGCCACCGCAGCCTCGACCTGCTGGGCTCCGGGAATCCTTCCGCCTCAGCCTTCCGAGTAGCCGGAATTACAGGAATGTGCTACCACGCCCGGCTGGTTTTTTGATTTATTGTAGAGATGAGGTCTCACTGTCCAGGCGGGTCTCAAACCCGCGGGCTCAGGCAATCCACTCACCTCAGCCTCCCAAAGGCGCGGGATTACAGGCTGAGCCACGGAGCCCGGCTGACAAATAATTTCTAATAACCAGTGGGTCAAATAAGAAATCACAGAAACATTAGATAATACTTTTAGAGATAAATTAATATGAAAATACATCATAGCACGTCTTATGGGATGCAGTGAAAGCATGTAGAAATTTACAGCTATACATGCCTATTTTACATACACACGTACACACACACACACACATAGACACACACACACACACACACACACACACACACACACACACACACATACACACACACACACACAAAGATTGAGATTTATGCTAAGAACAGGCTCATGTGATTGTGGAGGCTGGCAAGTCCAAAATATTCGGTATAGGCAGCAGGTTGGAAACCCAGGGAAAATGCAGTGTTACAGCTTGAATCCAAAGGTAATCAGCTGGCAGAATTATCTCCTCCTCTGGAGAGGTCAGTCTTTTTTTCTCAAGGGCTTCAACTGATTAGATTAGGCCCTGCATTTACATAATGGAGGGTCATTTGCTGTACTGGTGCGGTTAGCTCACACCTGTAATGCCAGAACGTTGAAAAGCTGGGGCAGGAGAATTGCTTGAGCCCAGTAATTCAAGACCAGCCTAAACAACACTTCTCTATAAAAAATAAAAACAAAAATAAAAACATTGGCCGGGCTTGGTGGCTCAGCTTGTAATCCCACTCCTTTGGGAGGCTGAGGTGAGTGGATTGCCTGAGCCCGCGGGTTCGAGACCTGCCTGGGCAGTGAGACCTCATCTCTACAATAAATAAAAAAATCAGCCGGGCATGGTAGCGCGCGCCTGTAGTTCCGGCTACTCGGAAGGCTGTGGCGGAAGGATCATCGGAGCCCAGCAGGTCGAGGCTGTGGTGGCCGGCAGCAGCCACTGCACTCCAGTCTGGGCGACAGAGTGAGACTCCAACTCAAAAATAACATAAAAATAAAAAAACTAGCTGGAGCCAGGTGCGGTGGCTCAAACCTGTAATCCCAGCACTTTGGGAGGACGAGGTGAGCAGATTGCCTGAGCCCACAAGTTTGAGAACACCCGGGCAACTGGGCGAGACCTCATCTCTGCAATAAATCAAAGTATTAGTCGGGTGTGGTAGCATGCACCTGTAGTTCTAGCTACTTGGAAGGCTGAAGTGGAAGGATTGCCTAAGCCCAGCAAGTTGACGCTGGGGTGGCTATGAGCATGCCACTGCACTCCAGCCCAGGCAACAGAGTGAGACTGCAACTCAAAAAAACAAAACAAAATTATCTGGGTGTGGTGGTGCATGCCTATAGTTTCAGCTACTCAAGAGGCTGAGATAGAAGGATCCCCTAAGCCCAGTAGGCCGAGGTTGCAGTGAGCCATGATCGTGCCACTGTACTCCAGTCTGGGTGACAGAGTGAGGCCCTGATTCAATAAATTTTTTTAAATGTTAATCACATCTTTAAAATACCTTCAGAGCAGACATGTATAATTAACCATCACATGTGCTCTGCCTTATAAAGTACTGACAAAACTGTCGACTTGCAGCAAATGAGGAGGAACTACGTGTTATTGTTGTCATGTAAATGACACATATAGGATCACACAAAACAAACATACAACATACCAAATACATAAAAAGTCATGCAAATGAACGCATAGAATCAGGACAAAGGAAGATAAATCTACTTGTAATTGTGAAACAAACTCGCAGTCACACTCACCAAGTCATGGGGAAGTCACCTGGACATGGTTATGGTCCCACATGGAAACTGGAGCTGCAGAAGCAGGAAGGTGCTTCATGTGATGAGAAAAAACATTTTGTGGCAGGCCCACATGTGACCCTGATGACATGTGTCAGCGTACTTTTATTTTCTGCCAGTTTTTATAGTTGGACACTGAGGCACAGGGAAGTTCACTAAGTCTTCCAGTATCACAGAGCTGAGAAGAGGCAGAGCTGGGGTCTCAACCCCGGCCATCCAGCTGGAGGGTCTCTTTGCTTAACCATCATGCTTTCCTGCCTCCGGAAGAGAGGACCTCCCCAAGGCAAAGCCTCTTGGAGGGCAGCCTGGAACACTTCAGGCAGAAGAATCACTTGTACATCACAGTATGGGTGTGAAGGTCTAGTGAATGCTCAGAGCATGCCCAGCACTCAATTAAGTGTTCAGGAAATA
>NW_007221637.1:0-642 GCF_000164805.1 Carlito syrichta | reverse complement strand
TTCTCTCACTTCCATATTTGTCAATAATAGCAAAAATAAAAAATGTCTGGAACAAAACAAAACCACCCACATGATTGATAAGCCCGCTGAATGAGTTCGGTGGCAAGTGCAACCTCCGTTTTTCGGTGAGTGTTTGCCCCATTCAGAGAGAACTTTCAAACGTGAGATTAGGAAAATGAGCCCCAGGGAAAACCATCACAAACTCCCCCAAACTTTGTTCCTATTTCTTCACTCTTCCAACGGCTAATGGAGGCATTAGCCAGGAACAATGAGTAGTGAATAAATAGCTTTGGACAGGAAGTTGCCACTCCAATAGGAAACTTGGCAGAAAAACTGAGCCAATGGAAGCTTTGTGAAGTGGAGAAAGCCCACCAGCTGTGGAACAATATAGGCAACCGTGGTGTAGTGAAAAAACCATTGGACTTGGGATCATAAAATCTGGGCTGGGTGTCTCCCTTGATGATCAAATTAGCAAATCGGATAATGTCTTTGAGCCCTTTTTTTTTCATCTGAAAAGTGGGATTGCTGATACCTATCGCACTGGGTTTTGGTGAAGATTAAATTTAAACATGTGTATGGAACCGTTTGTAAATAGTAAAAGAGCATCCACATGCAAATTGTTACTCAACTGCTTTGCAGAAG
>NW_007221636.1:0-718 GCF_000164805.1 Carlito syrichta | reverse complement strand
GGGCTCATTACAACACAGAGAGCAGGATCGCCACCCCAGAGTCTCTAAAACTGCAGGCCTGGAGGGCAGCTCGAGATTTGCCTTCCTGCAAGCGCTGAAGCAGCTGGTCCTGGCCCCACCTCCAGACCAGGATCCGATGACTCCGGAAGTTTGACAAGACGCTTGGACGAAAGCAAGAGGCAGAATATCCTCCGGAACAATGGACATCAGAGAAACACTGTTTTGTCAAATTGTGAATGGAATGCTGATTTTAAAAGGATGTCCATTCTCAACAGCATAAATCATATACTTGAAACCCTGATGCATTCCTTAAATTTTAGGGTGAAGTTCCACATCCTTGCTGATTTTCTGTGAAAGGTAACAACCCCAGGAGGCCTAAGCAGAGCTACCGGGACTCACACACAAGCCCGAAGAAGCGCTCCTGCGTTCGATGCGTTTATCTGAGCTGTGCTAATGCCCCGAATCCTGAGTGTTGGTGGCATCTGGGCTTTCTTGGCCTTCCGTGTCCGTCATGTTCCTCAAGGTGATGACTTTAAGATGAAGGAGGCATGTGAAGGGATTCATCACAGGAAACAGAACTATTGCTTTGTGCAAACGTTTTGAAAAACAAATGCGATAAATTGGTTTTTTTCCTCTTTCCGCGTATTAAATACAGACGTACTATATGCATATGAAATTTTTGATTAAAATGTCTTCCACCAGTCTGTCTCTTTAATTA
>NW_007221635.1:0-4393 GCF_000164805.1 Carlito syrichta | reverse complement strand
CTACAAGGAAAATTACAAAACACCATTTAATTCAACCAAAGTAGGACAGGCTGTGAAAATCAGCAACTTAGCTACTACTGCTGGATGAGTGTCCCTTAATTTGGACTTTAGTCACTTAAAGTGGTAATCTTATACTCATAAAAGTAACCAGAGTGAGCCAGAGTCTTCATTATCTTTAGGCTACAGCCCTGTTTGGGAGCCATGCTATATACAAGCACATTTGTCAGAGATTTAACAGTGAAATACTGGACATAAGCTAAACATGGGGGCACTGAGAAGATTATTGCATATCTTGGGTTGAACAGAGGTCATGTATAGCAAAGACTGGAATGGACCCAAGGCAAATATAAATCTCTAGAGAAACTTATTATGGATTAGAAGAATTAATAATGTTAAAGTGACCATATTATCTAAAGCAATCTATAGATTCAGTGTAATTCCTACCAAAATATCACTCTAGAGACTCTTGATGTCTTGATGAATTAAACAGTCATACTGTGAAAACTCAACACTGCAAGGAACTAATGACAGTTTCTAGGAGCTGAGGGCAGTCTTCAGCCAAGAGCCAGTAAGAAGCCAAAGCCCTGTGTTCACAACTGCAAGAAGATAAACTCTGTCAGTAAGTGCACTTGGAAGTATTCTTTTCCTGGCAAGCCTTCAAATGAGAATGTAGTCTAGTCAACACCTTGAGCACAGTCTTGTGAGACCCTAAACAGAAGACTCAGTCAAGTTATACCAAGATTTCTGACCAATTGCTAGGTTTATGGGAACATACTATGTAGCAATAGAAAATTAATACAGATGCCATTCTGCAGTAGACTTTTAACAATTTAAAAATGTATTTGGGATATTTTTCTTTATTAAGATATACAGATTTATAGCTTTTTTTGATATTCAGTAGATCAATTAGTTAATGGTATTCCCTTTAATGCATATGTGTCAAATTGTATATAACTGGTCCCTTATTAAGTAATAGATATTTAGTTCATATCTGCTTTTAAATTAAGTGTATTATTACACAGATAGTGTTATATGAACCCTGTTGTGCATTGTTTTATACATCTATAACAATATGCACATTGTTAAACATATGTCTTTGGGAAATAGTGTGAAAACATCTGTAAGATACAATACATTACTAGAAGCAGAATTTTTAAGAACACGTACACATTTCCTTTCAGAATAGTAGCTTGTTTCTATAAATGTATATAAAAGACAAAGAAGACAGCAAACTAAAAAAATCACGCCATATCTCACAACTCCAAAATAATCAAAGTTAACATTGATTGAACATCATGCAAAAGTAGCTTCAATGAGGAGAGACTCAGAAGATAGACCAATAGTTATTAAGTTGATATTCAGTTGATCAATTCATATATAAATTAATTAATAGACAAAGAGGCTCTAGTATTCATGTTATTTTACATTTAAAAAGCATTAAAATGACATTTCTTTGAATTAAAAAGTAGAAAAGAAACTAAAATAAGCTAAGCAATTTTAGACTTCTGACAAATATTTCTTTAGCAAACAAGTTACTAATCCTAAAAGATCCCCCTCAATTAAAAAAATATCATGACAGATAAGAAAATGTGTTTAATTTTTGTTTAACAAACTTACCTATCAATTCTAGATTATATGCATTTATTTACTGGTATGAAATAAATTTACTGCATTAGAAAGGACTTCTAGTAAAACTATGACTCATGGTGAAAACAGAGGACATCTTGGTCTGACTCCTTATTACCGAGAATCTTTCAGAAATTTTATCATTATGTGAGTAGTATATTTGTGATTGATGTCATTTAAGCAAGTTTCTTTATATACTTAGAGTTGCTAAAAATAACTATAAATGAAGATTTAAATTTTATGAAATTATATGCATTTTCTATATCTGAGGTGTTCATGTGGGTTTGATCCTCTTTTATTTTTAATGTGATGATAAATAGAAAGATTTTCTAATGTCGAAGTATCTACGTATTCCTAGAATACCAATTTTTAGTAAGCTCTTGAATTCTAGGTGCTAATTAGTATGATTAATAGTATGCTCGAATCTCTGTTTTAAGATGCTTGGCCTTTGACTATTTTGTTGTTACATATTAAGTAAAATCCTTGGTCTAACCTTCTGCTTACCAGTCTGCTCTCCAGCTGTGTCCTGAATTTTTTATCTTGTTTATCATTCAGCAATTGTATATCTCATTCATATGGTCTCCATTTGATTCTTTTTCATAACTATCTATTAATTCTTCATGGCTGCAATGTCACCTACTCTAGATCTTAAGGCACAGCTCTATTACTTCAGCTTATTTAGAAAATGTATTTTAAATGTTGTTGCTGACACTCTTCAAATATCTTTTTTCTTTTTACTGTGAGCTATATATTTGCCATTGAGATTACCTGGACATAAATTCTTGGCTGCATACAAATTTTTTTTGAGTTGGGGTCTCACTCTGTCACCTGCCTGGAGCACAGTGGCACAATCATGCCTCACTGTAGCCTCAACCTCCTGGGTTCAGGTGATCCTCCTGCCTCTGTCTCCCCAGTAGCTGGGGCTATAGGTGCATGCCACTAAGCCTGGCTAATTTTTTTGATTTTTTGTAGAGTCAAAGTCTCGCTTTATTGCATAGGCTGGTCTTGAAATCCTGGGCTTAAGCAATCCTCCTGCTTCAGCCTCCCAAATGGTGGGATCAGAGGTGTGAGCCACCATGCCTGACTAAAATACTTAAGTCACAGCTTCTTTCTCTCAGATATTTATGAACTGCTACATTATGTTCTCATAATGAATGTAGGATTAGAGAAGGCTGGCACCAGCAGCAATTTTTTTTTTGAGTTGGAGTCTTACTTCGTTGCCCAGGTTGGAATGCAGTGGCATGTCCATGGCCACCCCAGAGTCCACCTGCTGGGCTCTGGCGATACTTCTGCCTCAGCCTTCCGAGTAGCTGGAACTACAGGCACGTGCTACCATGCCCGGCTAATTTTTTTTATTTATTATAGAGACAAGGTCTCACCATGTTGTCCGGACAGGTCTTGAACTTGCGGACTCAGGCAATCCTCTCGCCTTGGCCTCCCAAAGTGCTGAGATTACAGGCTTAGTTATTGCTCCCGGCCTGAAGTAATTTTTGTTTCTGCTTTGCAGGTAATAATATATGCCTTCCAGATGGGTAAGGCATCATGTATATCCAACAGGATCTATCCTCCATCTCTCCTTGCCTCTCACCCTCTCCAATTTCCTCTCTTTGTTACAATACAACAGCTATTTAGATAGCATTTACATTTTTTTAGATATGATAAGTAATTTAGAGATGACTGAAAATATATGAGGATGTGCATAGGTCGTACAAATACTATGGCCATTTTATATAAGGGATTTGAACATCAGTGGGTTTTGGTATTCATGGGGGAGTGGGGAGGGGGAAATCCTGGAACTAATCCCTCACAGATACTGAGGTTAACTGTACACATATGTATATATGTCAATTAATTATATAGGTAAATTAATATACACACATATATAAGTATATATAAATTCTCCCATTATTTTTCCTGTTTCATCTTTTTCACTCCCTCCTCCTCCTCCTCCTCCTCCTTTTTCTTCTTTTTATTCTTTTTTGTTTGTTGAGTTTGAGCTTTACTCAGTAGCCCAGCCTAGAATGCAGTGGTCTGATCACAACTACCAAGGCCTCAACCTGCTGGGCTCAGGTGATCCTTCTGCCTCAGCCTCCTGAGAAGCTGGGACTATAGGTATGTGCCACCAAGTCCGGCTGATTTTTTTAATTTATTGTAGAGACCAGGTCTTGTCATGATGCCTAAACTGGTCTCGAGCTCCTGGGCTCAGGCAATCTTCTTGCCTTAGCCTCCCAAAGTGTTGAGATTACAGGTGTAAGCCACCTCACCCAGTCTCACTTTCCTTAATTATTATTCATATTGGATGTCATTTATCTATTTTCTAAAATGATTATCTCCCTAATCACAGTTTCCTTTTTTCTTCCCTGTTTTGTTTTACAGAATTTTATCAAGCACACACTTCATATCAATGGTCATATTTTAAAAAATAATCTGGATACTTTTTGATACTTCTTCTGTTACTTTCTTTTTTGGGTAATGTTTTATTTTTATCTTCCTCTAATCTCTGCCAGCACAATTCGTTGTTTTTAACCTCTTTTTTTATCTCATATTTGTAGCACCAATGCAAATCTTTTGGAACATTTAGGAAAAAAATGTAGTTTTGTTCTTTTGAGGGGGGCATATTGTTATTCTATCTTTTACTTTCATTCCTGTGCTGTTCAGGACTTAATCTTTGAACAGAAAATCTATTTTGTGAAAGCCAGGTATGGGAAGTGAGGTCAATGTGGGGAAGATAAGAGCTTAAACTTAAGTACCACCTTAAAACATGTTT
>NW_007221634.1:0-758 GCF_000164805.1 Carlito syrichta | reverse complement strand
TAGCCTCCCAAAGTGTTGAGATTACAGGTGTAAGCCACCTCACCCAGTCTCACTTTCATTAATTATTATTCATATTGGATGTCATTTATCTATTTTCTAAAATGATTATCTCCCTAATCACAGTTTCCTTTTTTCTTCCCTGTTTTGTTTTACAGAATTTTATCAAGCACACACTTCATATCAATGGTCATATTTTAAAAAATAATCTGGATACTTTTTGATACTTCTTCTGTTACTTTCTTTTTTGGGTAATGTTTTATTTTTATCTTCCTCTAATCTCTGCCAGCACAATTCGTTGTTTTTAACCTCTTTTTTTATCTCATATTTGTAGCACCAATGCAAATCTTTTGGAACATTTAGGAAAAAAATGTAGTTTTGTTCTTTTGAGGGGGGCATATTGTTATTCTATCTTTTACTTTCATTCCTGTGCTGTTCAGGACTTAATCTTTGAACAGAAAATCTATTTTGTGAAAGCCAGGTATGGGAAGTGAGGTCAATGTGGGGAAGATAAGAGCTTAAACTTAAGTACCACCTTAAAACATGTTTCCACAAAATCCTCGTTATTCCTCTGCTCTTGGAACATACTTTGCAGTTTTCATTTCTTTCCTCTGCAATTAGTAAAAACCTAATATGGTTCATACGGAAACTGTGTATGCCACAGGTTCCCTGAAGAGAAATTTTGGTCAATGACTGCACAATTGTTTGCTGTTTCCTTTCTCACCTTTACTGCCTCATCACCAGGCAATTTCTCTATGCAG
>NW_007221633.1:0-744 GCF_000164805.1 Carlito syrichta | reverse complement strand
TGGTCATATTTTAAAAAATAATCTGGATACTTTTTGATACTTCTTCTGTTACTTTCTTTTTTGGGTAATGTTTTATTTTTATCTTCCTCTAATCTCTGCCAGCACAATTCGTTGTTTTTAACCTCTTTTTTTATCTCATATTTGTAGCACCAATGCAAATCTTTTGGAACATTTAGGAAAAAAATGTAGTTTTTGTTCTTTTGAGGGGGGCATATTGTTATTCTATCTTTTACTTTCATTCCTGTGCTGTTCAGGACTTAATCTTTGAACAGAAAATCTATTTTGTGAAAGCCAGGTATGGGAAGTGAGGTCAATGTGGGGAAGATAAGAGCTTAAACTTAAGTACCACCTTAAAACATGTTTCCACAAAATCCTCGTTATTCCTCTGCTCTTGGAACATACTTTGCAGTTTTCATTTCTTTCCTCTGCAATTAGTAAAAACCTAATATGGTTCATACGGAAACTGTGTATGCCACAGGTTCCCTGAAGAGAAATTTTGGTCAATGACTGCACAATTGTTTGCTGTTTCCTTTCTCACCTTTACTGCCTCATCACCAGGCAATTTCTCTATGCAGCATGCTAGCCCAAGAAAATAGAAAGTTCTTCTTTCAGCCCCACCCTTCTTATTGTCCTTATCTATCTATCTATCTATCTAGTCTTTACCTATGTGTCTATAGAACTTTATAGAGACACTCCAACCTCCACCTATTCCCCCACTCCTGCCATGTGTGCTTTCATAGCACC
>NW_007221632.1:0-548 GCF_000164805.1 Carlito syrichta | reverse complement strand
TATTCTATCTTTTACTTTCATTCCTGTGCTGTTCAGGACTTAATCTTTGAACAGAAAATCTATTTTGTGAAAGCCAGGTATGGGAAGTGAGGTCAATGTGGGGAAGATAAGAGCTTAAACTTAAGTACCACCTTAAAACATGTTTCCACAAAATCCTCGTTATTCCTCTGCTCTTGGAACATACTTTGCAGTTTTCATTTCTTTCCTCTGCAATTAGTAAAAACCTAATATGGTTCATACGGAAACTGTGTATGCCACAGGTTCCCTGAAGAGAAATTTTGGTCAATGACTGCACAATTGTTTGCTGTTTCCTTTCTCACCTTTACTGCCTCATCACCAGGCAATTTCTCTATGCAGCATGCTAGGCCCAAGAAAATAGAAAAGTTCTTCTTTCAGCCCCACCCTTCTTATTGTCCTTATCTATCTATCTATCTATCTAGTCTTTACCTATGTGTCTATAGAACTTTATAGAGACACTCCAACCTCCACCTATTCCCCCACTCCTGCCATGTGTGCTTTCATAGCACCCACACTCCTGAATCTCTTTG
>NW_007221631.1:0-540 GCF_000164805.1 Carlito syrichta | reverse complement strand
AGATAAGAGCTTAAACTTAAGTACCACCTTAAAACATGTTTCCACAAAATCCTCGTTATTCCTCTGCTCTTGGAACATACTTTGCAGTTTTCATTTCTTTCCTCTGCAATTAGTAAAAACCTAATATGGTTCATACGGAAACTGTGTATGCCACAGGTTCCCTGAAGAGAAATTTTGGTCAATGACTGCACAATTGTTTGCTGTTTCCTTTCTCACCTTTACTGCCTCATCACCAGGCAATTTCTCTATGCAGCATGCTAGGCCCAAGAAAATAGAAAAGTTCTTCTTTCAGCCCCACCCTTCTTATTGTCCTTATCTATCTATCTATCTATCTAGTCTTTACCTATGTGTCTATAGAACTTTATAGAGACACTCCAACCTCCACCTATTCCCCCACTCCTGCCATGTGTGCTTTCATAGCACCCACACTCCTGAATCTCTTTGGTATGTGAAAGAACCATAGATGAGCCTCCAGGACCATGCCAATCATGTAAATATGTAAATAAATTTCTGGAGTAAGTGTATACACTGGAAGATGTC
>NW_007221630.1:0-693 GCF_000164805.1 Carlito syrichta | reverse complement strand
CTTTCATTCCTGTGCTGTTCAGGACTTAATCTTTGAACAGAAAAATATTTTGTGAAAGCCAGGTATGGGAAGTGAGGTCAATGTGGGGAAGATAAGAGCTTAAACTTAAGTACCACCTTAAAACATGTTTCCACAAAATCCTCGTTATTCCTCTGCTCTTGGAACATACTTTGCAGTTTTCATTTCTTTCCTCTGCAATTAGTAAAAACCTAATATGGTTCATACGGAAACTGTGTATGCCACAGGTTCCCTGAAGAGAAATTTTGGTCAATGACTGCACAATTGTTTGCTGTTTCCTTTCTCACCTTTACTGCCTCATCACCAGGCAATTTCTCTATGCAGCATGCTAGGCCCAAGAAAATAGAAAAGTTCTTCTTTCAGCCCCACCCTTCTTATTGTCCTTATCTATCTATCTATCTATCTAGTCTTTACCTATGTGTCTATAGAACTTTATAGAGACACTCCAACCTCCACCTATTCCCCCACTCCTGCCATGTGTGCTTTCATAGCACCCACACTCCTGAATCTCTTTGGTATGTGAAAGAACCATAGATGAGCCTCCAGGACCATGCCAATCATGTAAATATGTAAATAAATTTCTGGAGTAAGTGTATACACTGGAAGATGTCTATCAGAAGGATTGTCCACTTTTGGGTTGTGGAATGGACCCGTTTGGTCCATGTCATTGGACTA
>NW_007221629.1:0-822 GCF_000164805.1 Carlito syrichta | reverse complement strand
ATTTGTCCAAATGTTACAGCATTGAGTGGACTGCCTTTATATTTTAATGCTTCTTATGGACTTTCTTCAGTTTATTAAAGGCGGAGTTTATTCTAAACTTATTATTATAAATAAGTTTATAATAAATAGTTATTATTTTCACTGCATTTCGTGATGCAGTGAAGACCTTGAGCCTGTCATTGTAACTTGAAGTCCCAAAAGTAATTTTTAATATTTTTGATCATCCTGATAACTATCTTGTAAAACATACAGCCAGAACACATATTAAATTTTTCTATAGAAATTAGACAAATTTAAAAACACATAGACAGTTTTTATAAGGCCTTTCCTGAACCTAATACTTCTCCACTTTCTTGCCAAGTAATGGATACTGTACAACCTACAAATTTAGATCCATGAAAGAACTGAACATAAAGTTCTGATATTATATTTAACAGTTCTGTATTATATTAAAAAATAATAACAATATGTAAATAAATTTTGAGTTTGTGGGAGAGTGGAAATGAGAGAGTTTATGATAAGAATTTGACAATGTGACATAGTAGAGAGCTCTGGATGGGAAATAATGGTAAGTCCTCTGTTGTTCTGCTGTGCAACTGATTTGAAACACCAGGGTTCTTCCTGGCAAAGATGACAAAACATGCCTCTGTGACCAAATCCAGTGAAGTTTTCCAAATCCTCCTGGACCTCACTGCTGATTCCTCACTTGTTGGATTTCAACTCTCTTCCTTAGCATCTGTAAGAATACTCTATTAGATTCTTTTTCTCTCTCTCTCTCTCTCTCTGATAAATTCTAAGTGTATGTGTTTGTGTGTGCAGGGT
>NW_007221628.1:0-694 GCF_000164805.1 Carlito syrichta | reverse complement strand
ACAATATGTAAATAAATTTTGAGTTTGTGGGAGAGTGGAAATGAGAGAGTTTATGATAAGAATTTGACAATGTGACATAGTAGAGAGCTCTGGATGGGAAATAATGGTAAGTCCTCTGTTGTTCTGCTGTGCAACTGATTTGAAACACCAGGGTTCTTCCTGGCAAAGATGACAAAACATGCCTCTGTGACCAAATCCAGTGAAGTTTTCCAAATCCTCCTGGACCTCACTGCTGATTCCTCACTTGTTGGATTTCAACTCTCTTCCTTAGCATCTGTAAGAATACTCTATTAGATTCTTTTTCTCTCTCTCTCTCTCTCTCTGATAAATTCTAAGTGTATGTGTTTGTGTGTGCAGGGTCAATAGTCTTCACTATTTGTACAATTTTTTTAGTATTCTCATCATTTTAGCTAAATTGAAGTCTCCCACATATATCACCCTAGTCTGACTCTATCATGTAGATTCACTTACCCTTTTGGACATATCACTATGGATTTCATATAGGCACCTCAAACTCACTGTGTTCAAAACTGAATTTTTTTTAATTCTAAACACACAAATTTCTTTTGCTCCAATACTTAAGCACTGTCATCTATGCAGCCTCTCAATCAGATACCTAAAAGCAGTCATAGACATAGACTCTTTAACTTTGACAATCTTACCTCCTACTTCTTGAATCTGCCCTCTTGTGTTG
>NW_007221627.1:0-3476 GCF_000164805.1 Carlito syrichta | reverse complement strand
GATGATTCCTCACTTGTTGGATTTCAACTCTCTTCCTTAGCATCTGTAAGAATACTCTATTAGATTCTTTCTCTCTCTCTCTCTCTCTCTCTCTGATAAATTCTAAGTGTATGTGTTTGTGTGTGCAGGGTCAATAGTCTTCACTATTTGTACAATTTTTTTAGTATTCTCATCATTTTAGCTAAATTGAAGTCTCCCACATATATCACCCTAGTCTGACTCTATCATGTAGATTCACTTACCCTTTTGGACATATCACTATGGATTTCATATAGGCACCTCAAACTCACTGTGTTCAAAACTGAATTTTTTTTAATTCTAAACACACAAATTTCTTTTGCTCCAATACTTAAGCACTGTCATCTATGCAGCCTCTCAATCAGATACCTAAAAGCAGTCATAGACATAGACTCTTTAACTTTGACAATCTTACCTCCTACTTCTTGAATCTGCCCTCTTGTGTTGGTATTTTCCAGTGTGACCAGTTTTAGACCATGGCCTCATCACCTCTTTCTAATCACTAATTACTAATCACATCCTAAGTATCAATTTTCCTCTTCACGGCAACCAGAAAATCAAATAAATTCACTTCCGTATTCTCATGTTTAAAACCCTTTGAATGCCCCATACTACTGTTCTACAGAATAAAATACAAGTGCCTGCTAGTATTGCTTCTCAAGACCTTGCTCCTGTCTGGCAAAGATCTTACCACTTCCTGCCTCACACTTTCCTGCTTGTTTTTTCCTATATACACAACACCTCTATGTCTTTGCTCCTGTAGTTATCCTTCTCTGGAATGTTCTTCCTATCTTTCTCAGTGTAACCAAGAAAGGGTTTTCAGATATTGCAATTTCAAGTATTGTGTACATCTCTATTGAGTACTTATGACACCATACTCAATCTTTTAAATCTAAAGGATGCATGAAGTATATGGCTCTTCTATGAGATATGAGAGCAAAAGTAAGATTTGTCTTTTACAAAAATATTTCTTTGTTCCCTGAGTTTCTAAGCACCTGACACATAGTAAGTGCTTAATATATTTTTGCTGCTTTAAATTGAATTGTGATACTATCGCCCAAACTAATTTGATCTTGGAAAAGTTCATTTTTCTAGATCTCATTTTTTATAGTTTAAAATTGTTAAGCTAATTGTTAACCTAATTGATCTTTTAGGTTTCTTCCTGATCTAAAATTCTGATTATATAATTCCATTATCTTTTGGCTCTGCATAACTATAAGCCATTTCATATTTAGTCTCACAAACAATATCTGACCATTACCTCCTTCCATATAGTTCTTGCCAGAAGTATTGCCTAAAATTTCTTCATTATTTACTAAGCCATCCCAATGCTTTTATAGAGATGTCTGTTTAGAATAATCTAATTATGCATTTATTTTTTTGCCAGCATAAGTTTATTTAGTCTCTTATAAGAAGCCCATGTTATTTCTTCTCTTTCATGGCAAACAGTTCATATTCAAGTATCTTGTCCAGAAGACACCTGCATCTCATACAGAAAAAAATAAATGAATTTGTCAGTCATCTTAGATGTTATGGCTTCTATACTTGGAAGAGAGAAAGAATTTCAGATATTCGAAAGTGTACTTTGGTTTCCTTTTCATATCTTCACTAAATAATGGGTATATTTGATAATATGTGAGATCAACAAATCTAAAGCCTTCTAATTATAATGCAGTCCTAAAAATAGTTATTATAAGAAGAAATATAACTTGAATAGAATTCTTTGGGTTGAGGATATGGGAGAAAAAGGTCAACATTCGTTTGCAAATGGCAACCAAGGAGCTTAATACTTTAAAATAACATGATGGTCAGACTGTTCTCTGGACTTTACTGATTTAATTATCTCTGGACTAAAATGTTTCTTTAGATGCTGTGTGGATCCCCAGCACTGCAGATGGTTTTACTGTTTCAGGAAATCCATTGTGAGAAAGAGAAATCAGTCATTAAAAAAAAAGGAGTCCTCTGTAGAATCATAAAAACTCTAGACTCGTTAAAAACTTCCTGTCAAATCTCTAGTGTAGCTTTATTATTTTATTTAATGTGTTGAGAATTTCAAGGATAAAAGGCACAGGTATGCCAATACAATTACTTTTCAAACCCAAATAGAAACGATTGTTTTGCCATTAAAAATTTAGAATTGGACTCATTTCTGAGTCCATTCATCATTATTCTGAAAATTCTGGACTTGTTAGTAGGTCCATTGTAGAATAACTATCTTATTTGTGGGACTTATACACAGATTCTTCATGATGCAGGCTAAATGGAATTAAGGAAAAAGAAAATGGCATGTGTTCAGGTTTCATCCACCAGGTTATTCAGATAAAGTAACATCAGAGACAGACTGGTATCTCTACTTTTACCACTTAAGCCTAGGTTAGCAGTAAAATCACTGGCATTAGTAATCTGGAGAATATGTTTCAAGGGAAATCAGGTACTTCTTTTAGTATAGTATCTCCATTGGTAATTTACTGTATTTAATTTTCTTCTATTTCAGATAACATTTTAAACACAAACATTTTAAGTAATATTTAAATTTTATTATTATTATTACCATTACTATTATTATTATTATTGCGTTTCAGTCTCCCTATATTGCCTAGACTGGTCTCAAACTCCTGGGCCCAAGCAATCCACTTCCCTCTGTCTCCCAAAGTGCTGGGATTATAGGGGTGAGCCACTGTGCCCAGCCTTAAGTATGTTTTAATTATTTATCCAAGTAATCTAAGCATATTAAAGTAACTTTAAAAATACGCAAGAGTATAATAAAGTACACAAAATTTGCCCATAATCTTACTTCTGGAGGCAACTATATACAAAGTTATGTCCTATTTTTAGGACATACAAAGTTATGTCCTATTTTTGTATATACAAAGTTATGTCCTATTTTTAGGAACAGTTAATAAGAAAAAACTAGCATATTGTGAGCATTTTCTTTAATGGCACTTGGAATAAAAAATAAAGTTCAGATTTTATATTAAAAATATGACTTAAGGCAGGGTATGGTGACTCTTGTCTGTAATTCCAGCACTTCTGGAGGCCAAGGAGGGAGGATTGCTTAAACCCAGGAGTTCAAGACCAACCTGGGCAACATAGCAAAACCTTGTGTCTACAAAAAAACAAAAAAAGGAGTTGGGTGTGGTGGTGTGTACCTGTGGCCCCAGTTACACTGGAGGCTGAAGCAGAAGGATCACCTGAGCCCAGGATCATGCCTGCCTCACCACTCCAGCCTGGGCAACAGAAAGAGTCCCTGACTCAAGGTTGTGGTGAGGCATGATCATGTCTGCCTCACTGCACTCCAATCTGGGTAACTGAATGAGTCCCTGGCTCGAAGAAAAAAAAATGAACATGGTTCAATAAATAAGCAAATTATGTAGGTATGATAAAAAGAGAGGTAGCTTGAACTGTTTTCTTGAATAAGAACCATAGAGTCAGTAGAGACTGCCATGGTCTCTTTGTTA